>NW_022166420.1:190342-379541 GCF_008728515.1 Papio anubis | reverse complement strand
TGATGTTCCCCTTCCCGAGTCCAAGTGATCTCATTGTTCAGTTCCCACCTATGAGTGAGAACATGCGGTGTTTGGTTTTCTGTTCTTGTGATAGTTTGCTAAGAATGATGGATTCCAGCTGCATCCATGTCCCTACAAAGGACACAAACTCATCCTTTTTGATGGCTGCATAGTATTCCATGGTGTATATGTGCCACATTTTCTTAATCCAATCTGTCACTGATGGACATTTGGGTTGATTCCAAGTCTTTGCTATTGTGAATAGTGCTGCAATAAACATACGTGTGCATGTGTCTTTATAGCAGCATAATTTATAATCCTTTGGGTATATACCCAGTAATGGGATGGCTGGGTCATATGGTACATCTAGTTCTAGATCCTTGAGGAATCGCCATACTGTTTTCCATAATGGTTGAACTAGTTTACAATCCCACCAACAGTGTAAAAGTGTTCCTATTTCTCCACATCCTCTCCAGCACCTGTTGTTTCCTGACTTTTGAATGATCGCCATTCTAACTGGTGTGAGATGGTATCTCATTGTGGTTTTGATTTGCATTTCTCTGATCGCCAGTGATGATGAGCATTTTTTCATGTGTCTGTTGGCTGTATGAATGTCTTCTTTTGAGAAATGTCTGTTCATATCCTTTGCCCACTTTTTGATGGGGTTGTTTGTTTTTTTCTTGTAAATTTGTTTGTGTTCTTTGTAGGTTCTGGATATTAGCCCTTTGTCAGATGAGTAGATTGCAAAAATTTTCTCCCATTCTGTAGGTTGCCTGTTCACTCTGATGGTAGTTTCTTTTGCTGTGCAGAAGCTCTTTAGTTTAATGAGATCCCATTTGTCAATTTTAGCTTTTGCTGCCGTTGCTTTTGGTGTTTTAGACATGAAGTCTTTGCCCATGCCTATGTCCTGAATGGTACTACCTAGGTTTTCCTCTAGGATTTTTATGGTATTAGGTCTAACATTTAAGTCTCTAATCCATCTTGAATTAATTTTCGTATAAGGAGTAAGGAAAGGATCCAGTTTCAGCTTTCTACTTATGGCTAGCCAATTTTCCCAGCACCATTTATTAAATAGGGAATCCTTTCCCCATTTCTTGTTTTTCTCAGGTTTGTCAAAGATCAGATGGCTGTAGATGTGTGGTATTATTTCTGAGGACTCTGTTCTGTTCCATTGGTCTATATCTCTGTTTTGGTACCAGTACCATGCTGTTTTGGTTACTGTAGCCTTGTAGTATAGTTTGAAGTCAGGTAGCGTGATGCCTCCAGCTTTGTTCTTTTGACTTAGGATTGTCTTGGAGATGCGGGCTCTTTTTTGGTTCCATATGAACTTTAAAGCAGTTTTTTCCAATTCTGTGAAGAAACTCATTGGTAGCTTGATGGGGATGGCATTGAATCTATAAATTACCTTGGGCAGTATGGCCATTTTCACGATATTGATTCTTCCTATCCATGAGCATGGTATGTTCTTCCATTTGTTTGTGTCCTCTTTGATTTCAGTGAGCAGTGGTTTGTAGTTCTCCTTGAAGAGGTCCTTTACATCCCTTGTAAGTTGGATTCCTAGGTATTTGATTCTCTTTGAAGCAATTGTGAATGGAAGTTCATTCATGATTTGGCTCTCTGTGTGTCTGTTACTGGTGTATAAGAATGCTTGTGATTTTTGCACATTAATTTTGTATCCTGAGACTTTGCTGAAGTTGCTTATCAGCTTAAGGAGATTTTGGGCTGAGACAATGGGGTTTTCTAAATATACAATCATGTCATCTGCAAACAGGGACAATTTGACTTCTTCTTTTCCTAACTGAATACCCCTGATTTCTTTCTCTTGCCTAATTGCCCTAGCCAGAACTTCCAACACTATGTTGAATAGGAGTGGTGAGAGAGGGCATCCCTGTTTTGTGCCAGTTTTCAAAGGGAATGCTTCCAGTTTTTGCCCATTCAGTATGATATTGGCTGTGGGTTTGTCATAAATAGCTCTTATTATTTTGAGGTACGTTCCATCAATACCGAATTTATTGAGCGTTTTTAGCATGAAGGGCTGTTGAATTTTGTCAAAAGCCTTTTCTGCATCTATTGAGATAATCATGTGGTTCTTGTCTTTGGTTCTGTTTATATGCTGGATTATGTTTATTGATTTGCGAATGTTGAACCAGCCTTGCATCCCAGGGATGAAGCCCACTTGATCATGGTGGATAAGCTTTTTGATGTGTTGTTGAATCCGGTTTGCCAGTATTTTATTGAGGATTTTTGCATCGATGTTCATCAGGGATATTGGTCTAAAATTCTCTTTTTTTGTTGTGTCTCTGCCAGGCTTTGGTATCAGGATGATGTTGGCCTCATAAAATGAGTTGGGGAGGATTCCCTCTTTTTCTATTGATTGGAATAGTTTCAGAAGGAATGGTACCAACTCCTCCTTATACCTCTGGTAGAATTCAGCTGTGAATCCATCTGGTCCTGGACTTTTTTTGGTTGGTAGGCTATTAATTATTGCCTCAATTTCAGAGCCTACTATTGGTCTATTCAGGGATTCCACTTCTTCCTGGTTTAGTCTTGGAAGAGTGTAAGCGTCCAGGAAATTATCCATTTCTTCTAGGTTTTCCAGTTTATTTGCGTAGAGGTGTTTATAGTATTCTCTGATGGTAGTTTGTATTTCTGTGGGGTCGGTGGTGATATCCCCTTTATCATTTTTAATTGCGTCGATTTGATTCTTCTCTCTTTTCTTCTTTATTAGTCTTGCTAGTGGTCTGTCAATTTTGTTGATCTTTTCAAAAAACCAACTCCTGGATTCATTGATTTTTTGGAGGGTTTTTTGTGTCTCTATCTCCTTCAGTTCTGCTCTGATCTTAGTTATTTCTAGCCTTCTGCTAGCTTTCGAATGTGTTTGCTCTTGCTTCTCTAATTCTTTTAATTGCGATGTTAGAGTGTCAATTTTAGATCTTTCCTGCTTTCTCTTGTGGGCATTTAGTGCTATAAATTTCCCTCTACACACTGCTTTAAATGTGTCCCAGAGATTCTGGTATGTAGTATCTTTGTTTTCATTAGTTTCAAAGAACATCTTTATTTCTGCCTTCATTTCATTATGTACCCAGTAGTCATTCAGGAGCAGGTTGTTCAGTTTCCATGTAGTTGAGCGGTTTTGATTGAGTTTCTTAGTCCTGAGTTCTAGTTTGATTGCACTGTGGTCTGAGAGACAGTTTGTAATAATTTCTGTTCTTGTACATTTGCTGAGGAGTGCTTTACTTCCAATTACGTGGTCAATTTTGGAATAAGTACGATGTGGTGCTGAGAAGAATGTATATTCTGTTGATTTGGGGTGGAGAGTTCTATAGATGTCTATTAGGTCTGCTTGCTGCAGAGATGAGTTCAATTCCTGGATATCCTTGTTAACTTTCTGTCTTGTTGATCTGTCTAATGTTGACAGTGGAGTGTTGAAGTCTCCCATTATTATTGTATGGGAGTCTAAGTCTCTTTGTAAGTCTCTAAGGACTTGCTTTATGAATCTGGGTGCTCCTGTATTGGGTGCATATATATTTAGGATAGTTAGCTCTTCCTGTTGAATTGATCCCTTGACCATTATGTAATGGCCTTCTTTGTCTCTTTTGATCTTTGATGGTTTAAAGTCTGTTTTATCAGAGACTAGGATTGCAACCCCTGCTTTTTTTTGTTCTCCATTTGCTTGGTAAATCTTCCTCCATCCCTTTATTTTGAGCCTATGTATGTCTCTGCGTGTGAGATGGGTCTCCTGAATACAGCAGACTGATGGGTCTTGACTCTTTATCCAGTTTGCCAGTCTGTGTCTTTTCATTGGAGCATTTAGTCCATTTACATTTAAGGTTAAGATTGTTATGTGTGAACTTGATCCTGCCATTATGATATTAACTGGTTATTTTGCTCGTTAGTTGATGCAGTTTCTTCCTAGCCTCGATGGTCTTTACATTTTGGCATGTTTTTGCAATGGCTGGTACCGGTTGTTCCTTTCCATGTTTAGTGCTTCCTTCAGGGTCTCTTGTAAGGCAGGCCTGGTGGTGACAAAATCTCTAAGCATTTGCTTATCTGTAAAGGATTTTATTTCTCCTTCACTTATGAAACTTAGTTTGGCTGGATATGAAATTCTGGGTTTAAAATTCTTTTCTTTAAGAATGTTGAATATTGGCCCCCACTCTCTTCTGGCTTGGAGAGTTTCTGCTGAGAGATCTGCTGTGAGTCTGATGGGCTTCCCTTTGTGGGTAACCCGACCTTTCTCTCTGGCTGCCCTTAAGATTTTTTCCTTCATTTCAACTTTGGTGAATCTGGCAATTATGTGTCTTGGAGTTGCTCTTCTCGAGGAGTATCTTTGTGGCGTTCTCTGTATTTCCTGGATTTGAATGTTGGCCTGCCCTACTAGGTTGGGGAAGTTCTCCTGGATAATATCCTGAAGAGTGTTTTCCAACTTGGTTCCATTTTCCCCCTCACTTTCAGGCACCCCAATCAGACGGAGATTTGGTCTTTTTACATAATCCCATACTTCTTGCAGGCTTTGTTCATTTCTTTTTCTTCTTTTTTCTTTTGGTTTCTCTTCTCGCTTCATTTCATTCATTTGGTCCTCAATCGCTGATACTCTTTCTTCCAGTTGATCGAGTCGGTTACTGAAGCTTGTGCATTTGTCACGTATTTCTCGTGTCATGGTTTTCATCTCTTTCATTTCGTTTATGACCTTCTCTGCATTAATTACTCTAGCCATCAATTCTTCCACTTTTTTTTCAAGATTTTTAGTTTCTTTGCGCTGGGTACGTAATTCCTCCTTTAGCTCTGAGAAATTTGATGGACTGAAGCCTTCTTCTCTCATCTCGTCAAAGTCATTCTCCGTCCAGCTTTGATCCATTGCTGGCGATGAGCTGCGCTCCTTTGCCGGGGGAGATGTGCTTTTATTTTTTGAATTTCCAGCTTTTCTGCCCTGCTTTTTCCCCATCTTTGTGGTTTTATCTGCCTCTGGTCTTTGATGATGGTGATGTACTGATGGGGTTTTGGTGTACGTGTCCTTCCTGTTTGAGAGTTTTCCTTCTAACAGTCAGGACCCTCAGCTGTAGGTCTGTTGGAGATTGCTTGAGGTCCACTCCAGACCCTGTTTGCCTGGGTATCAGCAGCAGAGGCTGCAGAAGATAGAAAATTTCTGAACAGCGAGTGTACCTGTCTGATTCTTGCTTTGGAAGTTTCCTCTCAGGGGTGTACTCCACCCTGTGAGCTGTGGGGTGTCTGACTGCCCCTAGTGGGGGATGTCTCCCAGTTAGGCTACTCAGGGGTCAGGGACCCGCTTGAGCAGGGAGTCTGTCCCTTCTCAGATCTCAACCTCCGTGTTGGGAGATCCACTGCTCTCTTCAAAGCTGTCAGACAGAGTCGTTTGGGTCTGCAGAGGTATCTGCTGCTTTGTTATTGTTTACTGTGCCCTGCCCCCAGAGGTGGAGTCCACAGAGACAGGCAGGTTTCCTTGAGCTGCTGTGAGCTCCACCCAGTTGGAGCTTCCCAGCAGCTTTGTTTACCTACTTAAGCCTCAGCAATGGCGGGCGCCCCTCCCCCAGCCTCGCTGCTGCCTTGCCGGTAGATCACAGACTGCTGTGATAGCAATGAGGGAGGCTCCGTGGGTGTGGGACCCTCCCGGCCAGGTGTGGGATATGATCTCCTGGTGTGCCTGTTTGCTCAAAGCGCAGTATTGGGGTGGGAGTTACCCGATTCTCCAGGTGTTGTGTGTCTCAGTTCCCCTGGCTAGGAAAAGGGATTCCCTTCCCCCTTGCGCTTCCCAGGTGAGGCAATGCCTCGCCCTGCTTCAGCTCTCGCTGGTCGGGCTGCAGCAGCTGACCAGTACCGATCTTCTGGCACTCCCCAGTGAGATGAACCCAGTACCTCAGTTGAAAATGCCGAAATCACCGGTCTTCTGTGTCGCTGGCACTGGGAGTTGAAGACTGGAGCTGCTCCTATCGATATTTCCTTTTTCACCATAGGCCTCTAAGAGCTCCAGAAAATTCCTTTGCAAATTCCCCAAAAAGAGTGCTACCAAGCTGCTCAACGAAAAGAAAGGTGTAACTCTGTGAGATGAATTCACCACTCACAAAGCAGTTTCTGTAAAGCTTTTTTCTAGTTTCTATTTGAGGATATTTCCTTTTTCAACATAGGTCTCAAAGCACTCCAAAAT
The DNA here is from genome assembly GCF_008728515.1 of Papio anubis. Classification (NCBI taxonomy): domain Eukaryota; kingdom Metazoa; phylum Chordata; class Mammalia; order Primates; family Cercopithecidae; genus Papio; species Papio anubis. The sequence goes on along the minus strand of NW_022166420.1, from coordinate 373,378 downwards.
ATCCCTTTGCAGATTCCTCGAAAATATCCCATTCCAGTGTTTGCAAACTGCTCCATGAAAAGAAAAGTGTAACTCTGTGAGACGAATTCACACATCTCATATAACTTTCTCAGAAAGCTTCTTTCTAGTTTTTATCTAAGGATATTTCTTTTGTCACCATAGATTTCAATGCAATCCAAAATATCCCTTATCTGATGCACCAAAAACAATGCTATCAATCTGCTCCATGACAGCAATCATGTAAAATTGTGAAATGAATTAACACATCAGAAAGCATATTCTCAGAACGCTTCTTTCTAGTTTTTATATGAGGATATTTACTTTGTCACCATAAGCTTCAATGCACTCAGAAATATCAGATTTCAGATACCAAGAAGACAGTGTAAGTAAACTGCTCAATACAAAGAACAGTGTAACTCTGTGAGATGAATTCACACATCACAAAGCAGTTTCTCAGAAAACTTTTTTCTAGTTTTTGTCTGAGGATATTGTTTTTTCACCATATTCCTCAAGGCACTCCTGAATGTCCAAATTCAGAGTAAACGAAAATAGTGTTAGCAAACTTATCAATGAAAAGAAGGATGTTACTCAGTGAGATGAATTCACATATCACAAAACAGTTTCACAGAAAGCTTCTTTTTGGTTTTTATCTGAGGATATTTCCTTTGTCACCATAGGCTTCAATACCCTCTCAAATACCCTATTGCAGATACCACGAAATCAGTGTTATCAAACTGCTCAGTGAAAAGAATGGTGTAACTCTGTCAGGTGAATTCACATCACAAAGCTGTATATCAGAAAGTTTCCTTCTAGTTTTTACATGAGAATATTTACTTTCTCACTATAGGCCTTGATGTGCTACAGAATGTCCCATTGCAGATTTCTGAAAACAGTGATAACAAACTGTGCCATGAAAAGAAAGGTGTAACTTTCTGAGATGAATTCACACATCACAAAGAACTTTCTCAGAAAGCTTATTTCTAGTTTTTATCTGAGGATATTTCCTTTGTCACCATAGGCTTCAATGTGATTCAAAATATTCCTTCTCAGATTCCCCAAAAAAACTGTTACCAAACTGATCTATGAACAGGATCATGTAACTCTGTGAGATGAATTAACACATCATAAAGTGGTTTCTCAGAAAGCTTCTTTCTAGTTTTTATATGAGGGTATTTCCTATGTCACCATAAGCTTCAATGCACTTCAAAATATCCTATTGCAGATTCCAAGAAAACAGTGTTAGTAAACTACTCAATAAAAACTACAGTGTAATACTGTGAGATTAACTCACACATCACAAAGCTGTTTCTCAGAAAGATTCTTTCTACTTTTTATCTAAGATTATTTTATTTCTTACCATAGGTCTGAATGCACTCCAACCTTTGCAGGTTCCACGAAAACAGTGTTAGCAAACTGATCAGTTAAAAGAATGGTGTAACTCTGTAGGATGAATTCACACATTACAAAGAAGTTTCTCAGAAAGCTTCTTTCTAGTTTAAATCTAAGGATATTTTCTTCATTACCATAGGCTTCAATGCGATCCATAATATCCCTTCTGATATTCCCCAAAAACAGTGCTACCAAACTAATCCATAAGAAGAATCATGAGACTCTGGGAGATGAATTCACATATCACAAAGGTGTTTCTCAGAAAACATCTTTCTAATTTTTATCTGAGGATATTTCCTTTTTCACCATATTCCTCATTGCACTCCCGAATATCCCATTGAAGTATAACGAAAAAATTGTTAGCAAACTTCTCAATGAAAAGAACGGTAAAACTCTTTGAGATGAATTCACACATCACAAAACAGTTTCACAGAAAGTTTCTTCTTGGTTGTTATCTGAGGATATTTCCTGTGTCACCAAACGCTTCAATGCACTCCCAAATAACCCCTTTCAGGTACCACAAAAACAGTCATGCTGAATTGCTCCATTAAAAAAAGGGTTAAACTCTATGAGATGAATACACACATCACAAAACTGTTTCTCAAAAAGCTTCTCTCCAGTTTTTACCTGAAGGTATTTACTTTTTAACCATAAGCATCTAGGAGCTCCCAAATATAACTTTGAAGATTCCATAAAAACTGTGCTACAAAGCTGCTCAAAGAAAACCAAGGTGTAACTCTGTGTGCTGAATTCACCCATCACAAAGAAATTTCTCAGAAAGATTCTTTCTAGTTTTTGTCTCAGGATATTTCCTTTTCCACCATGGGCTTCCATGCTCTCCCAAATATCCTTTTGCAGATTCACAAAAACAGTGTTAGCAAACTGCTCCATGAAAGGAAATGTGTAACTCTGTGAGATGAAATCACACATCACAAAGAACTTTCTCAGAAAGCTTCTATCTAGTTTTTAATCTGAGGATATTTCCTTTGTCACCATAGGCTTCAATATGATCCAAAATATCCCTTCTCACATTGCCCAAAAACAGTGTTACCAAACTGCTGCATAAATAGAATCGTGTAAGTCGAAGAGATGAATTCACACATCACAAAATAGTTTCTCAGAAAGCTTCTTTGTAGTTAATATCTGAGGGTATATTTTTTCCAGTATAATACTCAATGCGCTCCCAAATATCTCTTTGCAGATTCCCCAAAAGCAGTGTTAGCAAACTCCTGCATGAAGGGAAAGGTGTGACTCTGTGAGATGAATTCACACATCCAGGGAACTTTCTCAGAAAGCTTCTTTCTAGTTTTTATCGGAGGAGAATACCTTTGTCACTATAGGTTTCATTGTGATTCCAAATATCCTATTGCAGATTCCTCGAAAACAGTGTAATCAAACTGATCAATGAAAAGAATGGTGTAGCACTGTAAGATAAATTCACACATCACAAAGCTGTTTCTTAAAGTTTCTTTCTAGTTTTTATGTGAGGATATTTCCTTTTTCACTATAGGCCTCAAGGTGCTCCGGAATATCCCATTGCAGATTCCACAAAAACAGTGTTAGCAAACTGCTCCATGAAAAGAAAGGCGTAAATGTGTGAGATGAATCCACAAAATCCAAAGCAGTTTTCTCAAAAAGTATCTTTCTATTTTTTATCAGAGTTTTTCCTTCGCCACCATAGGCTTCAATGCAATCCAAAATATCCCTTCTGAGATTCTCCAAAAACAGTGCTACCAAAGTGCTCCATGAAAAGAAACGTGTAACTCTGTGAGATGAATTCACAAATCACAAAGCAGTTTCTCAGAAAGCTTCCTACTAGTTTTTATCTGAGGATATTTCCTTTGTCACCATAAGCTTCAATGCACTCCGAAATATACCATTGCAGATTGCAACAAAACACTGTTAGCAAACTGCTCAATGAAAACATCAGTGTACTCTGTGGGATGAATTCAAACATAACAAAGAAGTTTTAAAGAGCTTCTTTTCTGCATTTATTTGAGGATATTTCCTTTGCACTACAGGCCAGAATGTGCTCCCAAAAATCCCTTTGCAGATTCATGGAAAGAGTTTTAGCAAACTGCACCATGGAAAAAATGGTGAAACTTTGTGAGATGAATTCAAACATCACAAAGAACTTTCTCAGAAATCTTCTATCTAATTTTTATCTGAGGACATTGCCTTTGTCACCCTAGGTTTCAATGCTATCCAAAATATTCCTTCTCAGATTCCCCAAAAACAGTGCTACCAAGCTGATCCATGAAACGAACCATGTAACTCAGTGAGACGAATTAACACAGCATAAAGCAGTATCTGAGAAAGCTTCCTTCTAGTTTTCATATGAGGTTATTTCCTTTGTCACCATAACGTTCAATGTGCTCTGAAGTATCCCATTGCAGATTCCAAGAAAAGAGTGCTAGAAAACTGATCAATGAAAAGGACAGTGGAGCTCTGTGAGATGAATTCAAACACCACAAAGACCTTTCTCAGAAAGCTTCTATTTAATTTTTATCTGAGGATATTGCTTTTGTCATCCTAGGTTTCAATGGTATGCAAAATACCCCTTCTCAGATTCCCCAAAAACAGTGCTACCAAGCTGATTCATGAAAAGAGCCGTGTAACTCAGTGAGATGAATTAATGCAGCATAAAGAAGTATCAGAGAAAGCTTCCTTCTAGTTTTCATAAGAGGTTATTCCCTTTGTCACCATAACGTTCAATGTGCTCTGAAATATCCCATTGCAGAATCCAAGAAAAGAGTGCTAGAAAACTGATCAATGAAAAGGACAGTGTAACTCTGTGAGATGAATTCACTCATCACAAAGCACTTTCTCAGAAAGCTCCTTTATTGTTTTATTCAGAGGATATTTCCTTTCTCATCATAGGGCTCAGTGTACTCCAAAGTATCCCTTTGCAGCTTCCACGAAAACAGTGTTATCAAACTGCTTCATTAAAAGAAAAGTGTAACTCTGTGAGACGAATTTACAATCCACCAAGCAGTTTCTCAGAAATATTCTTTCTAGTTTTTGTCTGAGGATATTTCCTTTGTCACCATAAGCTTCAGTGAGCTCTGAAATATTCCATTCCAGATTAGAAGAAAACAGTGTTAACAAACTACTCAGTGAAAAGAACAGTGTAACTCTATGAGGTGAATTCACACATCACAAAGCCGTTTCTCAGAAAGCTTCCCTCTGGTTTTATCTGAGCGTATTTCCATTTTCACCATAAGCCTCAGTGTGCTCCCAAATATCCCTTTGCAGATGCCAAGAAAACAGTGTTAGCAAACTGCTCCATGAAAAGAAAGGTGTAACTCTGGGAGATGAATTCACACATCACAAAAAAGTTTCTCTGAAAGCTTCTTTCTAGTTTTAGTCTGAAGATATTTTCTTTGACACCATAGACTTCAATGTGATCCAAAATATCCCTTCTCTGGTTCCCCAAAAAAAAGGGCTACCACACTGCTCCATGAATAGAAAGGTGTAATTCGTTGCTATGAATTCAGAATTCACAAAGTAGTTCCTCAGAAAGCTTCTCTCTAGCTTTTGTCAGAGGATATTTGCTATGTCACCATAAGCTTCAATGAGCTCTGAAATATCCCGTTGCAGATTCCAAGAAAACAGTGTTAGCAAATTATACAATGAAAAGAATAGTGTAACTCTGTGAGATGAATTCACACATCACAAAGCTGTTTTTCATAAAGCTTCTTTCTAGTTTTGTCAGAGAATATTTCCTTTGTCACCATAGGCTTTAATGCGATCCAAAATATCCCTTCTCAGATTCCCCAATAACAGTGCTACCAATCTGATCCATGAAACAATCGTGTAACATTATGAGATGAATTAGCACATCACAAAGCAATTTACCAGAAAGCTTCCTTCTACCTTTTATATGAGGATATTTCTTTGTCACCTTAAGCCTCAATGTGCTCTAAAATATCCCACTGTAGATCTCAAAAAAAAAAAAAAAAAACAGTTTTAGCAAACTGCTTAATGGAAAGTACAGTGTAATTGTCTGACATGAATTCACACATCAGAAATCAGCTTCTCAGAAAGCTTTTTTCAACTTTTTGTCTGAGAATATTTCCTTTTTTCAAACTAAGCTTCAATGCGCTAAGAAATATGCCGTTTTAGATTCCTAGAAAACAGTGTTAGCAAACTGCTCCATGAAAAGAACAGTGTAACGTTGTACGTTGAATTCAAACATCACAAAGCTGATTCTAAGAAAGTTTTTTTCTAGTTTTTCTATGAGGGTATTTCCTTTTTCACTGAAGGCCTCAAGGCACTCCCAAATATCCCTTTGCAGATTCCACGAAAACTGTATTAGCAAACTGTTCCATGAAACATAAGGTATAACTCTGTGAGACGAATTCACACATCACAAACAGAAAGTTTCTGTCTACTTTTTATCTGAGTATAATTCATTTCTCACCATAGGCCTCTATGTGGTCCCAAATACTCCTTCTCAGATTCCCCCAAAACAGTGCTATTAAACTAATCCATGAAAAAAATTGTGTAACACTGTGTAATGAATTCACAAATCACAAAGCGGTTTCTCAGAATGTTTCTAGTTTTGTCTCAGAATATTTACTTTTACTCAATAAACTTCAATGCGCTCTGAAACATCCCATTGTAGATTCCAAGAAAACAGTGTTAGCAAACTACTCAATGAAAAGAACAATGTAACTCTATGAGCTGAATTCACACATCAAAAAGCAGTTACTCAGAAAGCTTCTTTTTGGTTTTTCTATGAGGATATATCCTCTGTCACCTTGACTTCAATGAACTCCCAAATATCCTAACACAGACTACACGAAAACAGTGCTATCAAATGTCTTAAAGAAAAGAACACTGTAACTCTGTGAGAAGAATTCACCTATAAAAAGCAGTTCCTCAGAAAGCTTTCTCAGAAAGTTTTTGTAGTTTTTATCTGAGGATGTTTCCTTTTTCACCACAGACCTCAATGCGCTCCCAGATATCCCTTTGAAGATTCCATGAAAACAGTCTTAGCAAACTGCTCCATGTAAAGAAACGTGTAAGTCTGTAAGATATATTCACCCATCACAAAGAACTTTCTCAGAAAACGTCTTTCTAGTTTAAATCTGAGGATATTTCCTTGGTCACCATAGGCTTCAATGGGATCCAAAATATCCCTTCTCAGATTCCCAAAAACAGTGCTACCAAACTGCTCCATGAAATGACTCATTCAACTCTGTGAGATGAATTCACAAATCACAAAGCAGTTTCTCAGAAAGCTTCTTTCTACTTTTTGTCTGAGGCTGCTTCCTTTTTCACCATAAGCTTCAGTGCTCTCTGAAATATCCCATTGCAGATTCCACGAAAACAGGGTTCAGAAACTGTTCAATGAAAAGAACTGTGTAACTCTTTGAGATGAATTCGCACATCACAAAGCAGTTTATCGGAAATCTTCTATCTAGTTTTTATATGAGGGTATTTCCTTTGTGACCATAAACTTCAATGTGCTCTCAAATATTCCATTGCATATTCTAAGATAACAGTGTTAGCAAACTCCTCAATAAAAAGAACAGTGTAATTGTGTGAGATGAATTCACACATCACATTGCAGTTTCTCAGAAAGCTTCCTTCTAGTTTTTGTCTGAGGATATTTCCTTTTTCACCATAGGCTTCAATCAACTCCAAAATATCCCTCGCAGATTCCACGGAAACAGCATTATTGAATTGTCCCATGTAGAGAAGAGTGTAACTTTGTGAGATGAATTCACACATCACAAAGAAGTTTCTCAGATAGCTTCTTTCTAGCTTGAATCCGAGGATATGTCCTTTGTTAAACTAGGCTTCTATACGATCCAAAGTATCCCTTCTCAGATACCACAATAACAGTGCTACAAAACTGATTCATGAAAATAATCATGTAACTCTGTGAGAAGAATTCACAAATCACAAAGGGGTTTTTCAGAAAGCTCCTTTCTGATTTTTCTATAAAGATATTTCCTTTGGCACCCTAATCTTCAATGTGCTCTGAAATATCCCTTTGCAGATACCAAAGAAACAGTGTAAGCAAACTTCTCAATGAAAAGAACAATGTAACACTGTGAGTGGAATTCACACATCAAAAGGCAGTTTCCAAGAAACCTTCTTTCTAGTTTTTATCTGAGGATATTTCCTTTTTTACCATAGGCCTCAATGCACTCCAGATATCCCTTTGCAGATTCTACAAAAACAGTGTTAGGGAACTGCTCAATGAAAAAGAAAGCTGTAAGTCTGTGAGATGAATTCACACATCAAAAAAAAAAAAACTTTTACAAAAAACTTCTTTCTAGTTTTTGTCTGAGGATATTTTCTTTGTCACCATAGGCTTCCATGCAATCCAAAATATCCCTTCTCAGATTACCCAAAAACAGTGCTACCAAACTGCTCCATGAAAAATTTTGTGTAACTGTGTGAGATGAATTCACAAGTCACAAAACAGTTTCTCAGAAAGCTTCTTTCTAGTTTTTGTCTGAGGATATTTCCTTTGTCAACATAAGCTTCAATGCACTCCGAAATATCTGATTGCAGATTTCAAGAAAACAGTGCTAGAAAACAGCTCAATGAAAACAACATTGAAACTCTCTGAGATGAATTCACACAACACAAAGCAGTTTCTCCAAAAGATTCTTTTCTAGTTTTTATGTGAAAATATTTCCTTTTTCAACCAAGGACCCAATGCACTCCAAATATCCCTTTACAGATTCCACGAAAGCAGAGTTAGCAATCTGATCCATGAAAAAAACAGTGTAACTCTGTGAGATGAATTCACACATCACAAACAATTTTCCTAGAAAGCGTCTTACCAGTTTTTATCTGAGGACATTTCCTTTGTCACCATAGGCTTCAAGGTGATCCGAAATATCCCTTCTCAGATTCCCCAAAAACAGTGCTACCAAACTGCTCCATGAAAAGAAAGGTGGAACTCTGTGAAGTGAATTCGCAAATCAGAAAGCAGTTTTTCAGAAAACTTCTTTCTAGTTTCTAACTGAGGATACTTTCTTTGTCATTACAAGCTTCAATGGGTTCTGAAACATCCCATTGCAGATTCCAAGAAAACAGTGTTAGCAAGCTGCACAATGAGAAGAACAATGTAACTCTGTGGGATGAATTCACACATCAGAAAGCAGTTTCTCAGAAGGCTTCCTTTTTGTTTTTATCTGAGGATATAGCCTTTGTCACCAAAGGTTTCAACACGCTCCACAATATCCTATTGCAGATTCCATGAAAACAGTGTTATCATACAGCTCCATGAAAAGAATGGTATAACTCTGAGATGAATTTACACATTGCAAAGCAGTTTCTCAGAAAGCTCATTTCCAGTTTTTATCTGGGGACATTTCCTTTTTCATTATAAGCCTCAAAGTGCTCCAAAATATCCCTTTGAGGATTCCACAAAAGGTGTTGGCCAACTGTTCAACAAACAGAACAGTGTAACTCTGTGTGTTAAATTGACCCATCACAAATCAATTTCTCAGAAAGCTTCTTTCTAGTTTTTATCTGAGGATATTTCCTTTTCACCATAGGTCTCAATGCACTTGTGAATATCCCTTTGAAGATTCCACAAAAGTAGTGTTAGCAATCTGCTCCATGAAAAGAAAGGTGTAAATTTGTGAGATGAATTCACCCAGCACAAAGCAGTTTCTCAGATATCTTCTTTTTGGTTTTTCTCTGAGGATATTTCCTTTGTCACTATAGGATTCAATGCGCTCCCAGATATGCAATTTCTACGATACTGCTCAATGAAAAGAATGGTGTAGCTCTATGAAATGAATTCACATATCATAAAGCTTTTTCTGTTTGTCAGAAAGTTTCTTACTAGTTTTTATCTGAGGGTATTTCCTTTTTCACCATATTCATCAATGTGATCCCAAATACACCATTACAGATTCTAGAAAACAGTGTTATCAAACTGCTCCATGAAAAGAAAGGTGTACCTCTATGAGATGAATTCACACATCACAAAGAACTTTCTCAGAATGCTTCTTTCTAGTTTTTATCTGCGGATATTTCCTTTGTCACCATAAGCTTCATTGCTATCCACAATATCCCTTCTCAGATTCCCCAAAAACATGCTACCTAACTGTTCTATGAATAGTGTCATATAACCCCATGAGATGAATTCGCAAATCACAAAGCTGTTTCTCAGATTACTTCTTTCTAGTTTTTGTTGGGGGATATTTCCTTTTTCACTACAGGCCTCAAGGCATGCACTAATATTCCTTTGCAGATTCCACAAAAATAGTGTTAGCAAACTGCTCCGTGAAAAGAAAGTTGTATTTTGTGAGATGAATTCACACATCACAAAGCAGTTTCTCAGAAAGTTTTATTTTTAGTTTTTGTCTGAGGATATTTCCATTGTCACCATAGGCTTCAATGCGCTTCCAAATATCCTATTGCAGGTTCCCCAACAACAGTGTTACCACACTGCTGCACGAAAAAAACGGTGTAACTCTGTGAAATGAATTCAGAAATCTCAAAGCTGTTTCTCAGTAAGCTTCTTACTAGTTTTTACATGAGGATATTTCCTTTTTCCCCATATTCCTCTATGCACTCACGAATATCCCAAAGCAGATTCCACGAAAAAAGTGTTAGAAAACTTCTCAATGAAAAGAACGGTGTAACATTGTGAGATGAATTCACACATCACAAAGCATTTCCCAGAAAGGTTGTTTTTGGTTTTTATCTGAGGATATTTACTTTGTCGCCAGAGGCTTCAATGTGCTCCAAAATATCCTGTTGCAGATTCCACGAAAACAGTGTTATCAGACTGCTCAATGAAAGGAATGGTGTAACTCTGTAAGATGAATTCCCACATCACAAGGCAGTTTCTCAGAAAGATGCTTTCTCGTTTCTGTCTGAGGATATTTCCTATTTCACCAAAGGCCTCAATGTGCTCCCTAATACCCCTTGGCAGATTCCACAAAAACAGTGTTAGGGAACTGCTAAATGAAAAAAAGGAGGTAACTCTGTGAGATGAATTCACACATCACAAATAACTTTCTCAGAAAGCTTCTTTTCTAGCTTTTATCTGAGGATATTTCCTTTGTCACCATAGGCTTCAATGCACATCCAAATATTATATTGCAGATTCCACGCAAACTGTGTTAAAAAAAAACTGCTGCAAGAAAGGGATTGTGTAACTCTGTGAGATGAATTCACACATCACAAAGCAGTTTCTCAGTAAGTTTCTTTCTAGTTATTATCTCAGGATATTTCCTTTTTCACCATCAGCATCAATGCACTACTAAATATCCCTCTGCAGATTCCACAAAAACGGTGTTGGCAAACTGCTCCATGAAATGAAATGTGTAACTCTGTGAAATGAATACATACATAAAGAACTATCTCAGAAAGCCTCTTTCTAGATTCTATATGAAGATATTTCCTTTGTCACCATAGGGTTTAATATGATCCAAAACATCCCTTCTCAGATTCCCCCAAAAGAGTGCTACCACACTGATCCATGGAAGGAATCGTGTACCTCTGTGAGATAAATTAACATATCACAAAGCAGTTTCTGAGAAAGCTTCTTTCTAGTTTTTGTTTGAGGATATTTCCTTTGTCATCATAAGCTTCAGTGCGCTCAGAAATATCCCATTGCAGATTCCAAAATAGAGTTTTAGCAAACTGCTCAATGAAAAGAACAGTGTAACTCTGTGGTATGAATTCACACATCACAAAGCAGTTTCTCAGAAACCTACTTTCTAGTTAATATTTGAGAATATTTCCTTTTTCACCATAGGCCTCAGTGCACCTCCAAATATCCCTTTGCATATTCCATGTAAACGGTGTTGGCATACTGCTACATGAAAAGCAAAGGTAAAACTCTGCGAGATAAATTCACAAATCAAAGGAACTTTCTCAGAAAGCTTCTTTCTAGTTTTTATCTGAGGATATTTCCTTTGTCACCCTAAGCTTTACCAGAAGCTACAATGAACTCTGAAATATCCTATTGCAGATTCCAAGAAAACAGTGTTAAGAAACTGCTCAATGAAAAGAACAGTGTAACTCTGTGAGGTGAATTCACACATCACAAAGCAGTTTCTCAGAAAGCCTCTTGTTTGTTTTCACTTGAGAATATTTCCTTTATCACTGCTGGCTTCAATGTGCTCTAAAATATCCTATTGCAGATCCCACGAAAACATTGTTAGAAAACTGCTCAATGAAAAGTATTGTGTAACTCTGTGAGATGAATTCATACATCACAAAGTAGTTTCTCAGAAGCTTCTTTCTAGATTTTATCTAAGGATATTTCCTTTTTCACTATAAGCCTCAATGCACTCCAAAATACCCCTTTGCAGATTCCATGAAAACAGTGTTAGTAAACTGCTACATGAAGAGAAAGGTGTACCTCTCTGAGATGAGTTTACACATCATGAAGAAGTTTCTTAGAAAGTTTCTTTCCAGTTTTTATTTGAAGATATTTCTTTTGTCACCATAGGCTTCCTTGTGATTCAAAATATCCCTTTGCAGATACCATGAAAACAGTGTTAACCTACTGCTCAATGAAAAGATCAGTGTAACTCTGTGAGATGAATTCACACACCACTAAGCACTTTCTCAGAAAGCTATTTTCTTGTTATTCTTTGAAGATATTTCATTTTTCACCAAAGGTTTCAATGCGCTCCAAAATATTGTAATGCAGATTCCACAAAAACTGCTCAATGAAAAGCGTGGTGTAACTCTGTGAGATGAATTTACACATTGTAAAACTGTTTCTCAGAAAGCTTCCTTTCGGTTTTTATCTGATGATACTTCCTTTGTCACCATAGTCTTCAAGGTGCTCCCGAGGATCCTATTACAGATTCCACGAAACCAGTGTTATCAGACTGTCCAATGAAAGTACGTTGTAACTCAGTGAGATGAATTCACACATCACAAACAAGTTTCTCAGAAATCTTCTTTCTAATATTTATCTGAAGATATTATCTTTGTCACCATAAGCTTCAAGGTTATTCAAAATATACCTTCTCAGATTCCCCAAAACAGTGCTACCAAACCGCTCCATGAAAACAAAGATGTAACTCTGTGAAATGAACTCACACATCAGAAAGGTGTTCCTCAGAAACTTTCTTTCTAGTTTTTGTGTGAGGATATTTCCTTTGTCAAAATAATCTTCAATATGCTCTGAAATATCCCATTGCAGACTCCAAGAAAACAGTGGACGCAAACTGCTCAATCCAAACAATGGTTTAACTCTGTGAGATGAATTCATACTTACAAAAAGCAGTTTCTCAGACAATTTCTTTGTAGTTTTTATCTGACGTTATTTCCTTTTTCACTATAGTCCTCAATGCACTCCCAAATATCCCTTTGCAGATTCCATGAAAACAGTGTTAGTAAACTGCTACTAGAAAAGAATGGTGCAACTCAGTGAGATGAATTCACACAGCACAAACAAGTTTCTTAGAAAGCTTCTTTCTAGTTTTTATCTGAAGATATTTCCTTCATAACCACAGGATTCAAGGTGATTCAAAATATTCCTTCTCAGATTCCCCAAAAAGAGTGCTACTAAACTGCTTCATGAAAATAGTGCTGTAACTCTGTGAGATGAACTCACACATCACAAAGGTGTTTTCAGAAATTTTCTTTCTTGTTTTTTCTGAGGATATTTCCTTTGTCAAAATAAGCTCCAATATGTTCCAAAATATCCCATTACAGATTCCAAGAAAACACTGGTAGCAAACTGCTCAGTGAAAAGAACAGTGTAACTCTGGGAGATTAATTCACACACCACAAAGTAGTTTCTCAGAAAGCTCTTTCTGTTTTTATCTGAGGATATTTCCTTTTTCACCATAGGCAACAATGCACTCCCAAATATTGCTTTGCAGATTTCACAAAAACAGTGTTAGCAAAGTGTTCCATTGAAAGAAAGTTGTAAATCTATGAGATGAAATCACACATCACAAAGAACTTTCTCAGAGGCCTTCTTTCTTGTTTTTATCTGAGGATATTCCCTTTGTCACCATAGGCTTCAATGTGATCCAAAATATCCCTTCTAAGATTCCCCCAAAAAGTGCTACCAAACGACTCCATGTAAAGAATTGTGTAACCCTGTGTGATGAATTAACACATCACAAAGCCGTTTCTCAGAATGCTTCTTTCTAGTTTTTACGTGAGAACTTTTCCTTTGTAACCATAAGTTTCAATGCACTCCGAAATATCCCATTGCAGATTCCAAGAAAACAGTTTTAGCAAACTGCTCAATGAAAAGAACAGTGTCACTCTGTGAGATGAATTCACACATCACAAAGTAGTTTCTCAGAAAGGTTCTTTCTAGTTTTTATCTGAAGATATTTCCCTTTTCTCTATAGGCCTCTATAGGCTCCCTAATATCACTGTGCAGATTCCATGAAAACAATGTGAGCAAGATGCTACATGGAAAGAAAGGTGTAATTTTGTGAGATGAATTCACACATCACAAAGAACTTTCTCAGAAAGCCTCTTTCTAGTTTTTATCAGAGGATATTTCCTTTGTCACCATAGGATTCTATGCGATCCAAAATATTCCTTCTCAGATTCCCGAATATCAGTGTTACCAAATTGATCCATGAAAGGAATCGTGTACCTTTGTGAGATGAATTAACAGGTCATAAACTAGTTTCTCAGATAACTTCTTTCTCGTTTATATCTGAGGACATTTCCTTTTTCACCATAGGCCTCAATGCGCTCCAAAATATCCCTTTGCATATTCCACAAAAACAGTGTTAGCAAACTGCTCTATGAAAAGAACGGTGTAACCTTGTGACATGAATTCACTCATCACAAAGAAGTTTCTCAGAAAGCTTCTTTCCAGTTTCTATCTCAGGATATTTCCCTTTTCACTATAGGCCTCATTGTGCTCCTGAATATCCCTTTGCAGATTCCATGAAAACAGTGATGGTAATGTGCTCCAAGTAAAGAAAGGTGTAACTCTTGAGGTGAACTCAGACATCACAAAACGATTTCTCAGAGAGCTTCTTTCCAGTAATATATGAGGATACTTCCTTTGTCACCATAGGATTCAATGCGATCCAAAATATCCCTTCTCAGATTCTCCAAAACACTGCTAGTAAACTGTTCCATGAAAAGGGTCGTGTAACTCTGTGGGATGAATTGACATATCACAAAGTGGTTTCTCTGAAAGCTTCTTTCTAGTTTTTAATATGATATTATTTAGTTTGTCACCATAAGCATAAATGTGCTCTGAAATATCCCATTGCAGACTCCAAGAAAATGGTGTTAGTAAACTGCTCAAAAAAAGAACAGTGTAACTCTGTGAGATGAATTCACACATCACAAAGGAGTTTCTCAGAAATCTTCTTTCTAGTTTTTATATATGGATATTTTCTTTTAAACCATAGACTTCAAAGTGCTCCCAAATATTCCTTCTCATGCATCACAAAAACAGTGATGCCACAGTACTCCCTCAACAGAAATGTTTATCTGTATGAGGTGAATGCACAAATCACAAAGGATTTTCCTGAAATCTTCTCTCCAGTTTTTACCTGGAGAATTTTATTCTTTCACCTTAGGACTCTATATGCTCCTAAGTATCCCATTAGAGATTTCAGAAAAACAGTGTTACCAAACGACTAAATGAAAAAGAAAGATTTAACCCTGTGAGATGAATTCACCCAACAAAAAGCAGTCTCTCAGAAGGCTTCTTTCTAGTTTTTATCTGAGGGTATTTCCTTTCTCACCATAGGCTTCTCTGTGCTTCGAATATACCTTTGTAGATTCCACAAAAACATGGTTAACAAACTGTTCAATGAAAAGAATGGTTTACCTCTGGGAGATGAATTCACCCATCACAAAGGAATTTCTCAGAAGGCTCCCTTCTACCTTTCATCTGTGCAGCATATTTACTTTCCCACCATCAGCCTCAATGCATTCCCAAATATTGCTTCTCAGACACCACAAAAAGAGTGACATCAAACCGGTCAACTAAGAAAATAGTTTATCTCTATGAGGTAAACACACACATCACAAAACTGTTTCTCAAAACCCTTCTCCCAGTTTTTATTTGAAGATTTTTCTTTTTCACCATCAGCCTCTATGAGCTCCCGAATATCCGTTTGCAGATTCCGCAAAAACAGTGCTACCAAGTTGCTCAATGAAAAAGTAGTTTCTCATAAAGCTTCACCCATCACAAAGCAGTTTCTCATAAAGCTTCTTTTTAGTTTTTATCTGAGGATGTTTCTTTTTTCAGCATAGGCCTCAAGGTGTTCCCAAATATCCCTTTGCAAATTCCAGGAAAGCAGTTTTAGTAAACTGCTCCATGAAAAGAAAGGTGTAACTCAGCAATATGAACGCACACATCACAAAGAACTTTATCAGAAAGGTTTCTGGTTTTTATCTGAGTATATTTCCTTAATTAACAAAAGCTCCAGTGCAATCCAAAATATCCCTTCTCAGATTCCACAAAAACAGTGCTACCAAACTGATCCATGAAAAGGATAGTGTAACTCTGTGAGATGACTTAACACATCACAAAGCCCTTTCTCAGAGAGCTTCTTTCTAGTTTTTATATGAGGATGTTTCCTTTATCACCATAAGCTTCAATGCGCTCCTAAATATCCCATTGCAGATTCCAAGAAAACAGTGTTAGCAAACTGCTCAATGAAAAGAAAAGTGTAACTCTGTGAGATGAATTTACATATCAGAAAGCAGTTTCTGAGAAAGATTCTTTCTAGTTTTTATGTGAGGATATTTCCTTTTCACCATAGGTCTCAAAGTGCTCACAAATATCCCTTTGCAGATTCCAAAAAACAGTGTTAGCAAACTGCTACATAAAAAGAAAGGTGCAACTCTCTGAAATGAATTCACACATTGAAATGAACTTTCTTAAAAAGCTTCTTTCTAGTTTTTATCTGAGGATATTTACTTTTTCACCATTTACCTCAATGTGCTCATGAATATCCATTTGTGGATGCCACTTAAATAGTGTTAGCACACTGCTCCATAAAAAGAAAAATGTAAATCTGTGAGTTGTCTTCACACATCATAAAGCAGTTTCTCAGAAAGCTTCTTTTTGTTTTTTGTCGAAGAATATTTCCTTTGTCACATTAGTCTTCAATGCTCTCCCAAACATCTTATTGCAGATTCCAGGAAAACAGTGTTATCAAACTGCTCAATGAAAACAAAAGTGTAACCCTGTGAGATGAATTTATGCATGATGAATTAGTTTCTCAGAAATCTTCTTTCTAGTTTTTAACTGAAGATATTTCCTTTTTCACCATAGGTTTCAATGTGACCCAAAATATCCCTTCTCAGATTCCCAAAAACAATGCTACCAAACTGTTACATGAAAAGAGTGGTGTAACTCTGTGAAATGAATTCACATATCACAGAGATGTTTCTAAGAAAAACTTTTTTCTAGTATTTATCTGAGTATATTTCCTATTTCACCATATTAATTAAAGCACTCCTTAATATTCCACAGCAGATAAATCGAAAAAAGTGTTAGTAAAGTTCTCAATGAAAAGAACGGTGTAACTCTGTGAGATGAGTTCACACATCCCAAAACAGTTTCACAGAAAGCTTGTTTTTGGACTTTTATCTGTGGATATTTCCTTTGTCACCAGAGGCTTCAATGCATTCCCAAATATCCTACTGCAGATTGTACAAAAACTGTGATTTCAAATTGCTCAATGAAAAAAATGGTGAAACTCTGTAAGATGAATTCACACATCACAAAGCTGTTTTTCAGGAGGCTTCTTTCTAGTTTTTATCTGAGGAAAGTTCATTTTTCACCATAGGCATCAAAGGGCTCCAGAATATACCATTGCAGATTCCATGAAAATAGTGTTAGTAAACTGCTCCAGGGAAAGAAAGATGTTATTCTGTGAGATGAATTCACACATCACAAAGAGCTTTCCCAGAAAGCTTCTTTCTAGTTTTTCTCTGAGGATATTTAATTTGTCAATATAGGCTTCAACGCAGTCCAAAACATCCCTTCTCAGATTCCCCAAAAACACAACTAAGAAACTGTTCCCTGAAGAGAATCATGAAACTCTGTGAGAGAATTAACACATCAGAAAGTGGTTTCTCGGAAAGCTTCTTTCAAGTTTTCATATGATGATATTTCCTTTGCCCCCATATGTCTCAAAGCACTCTCAAGTATTCCTTTGCAGATTCCAAGAAAACAGTGTTAGGAAACTGCTCAACGAAAAGAACAGTGTAACTCTGTGAGATGAATTCACACATCACAAAGCAGTTCTTCAGGAAGTTTTTTTCTAGTTTATATCTGATTATATTTCCTTTGTCACCATAGGATTCAATGTGATCCAAAATATCCCTTCTCAGATTCCCAAAAACAGTACTACCAAACTGCTCCATGAAAAGTAGCATGTAACTCTGTGATATGAATTCACAAATCACAAAGCAGTTTCTCAGAATGGCTCTTTTTGGTTTTTATCTGAGAATATGTCCTTTGTCACCATAGGCTTCAATGCCTTCCTAAATATCCTATAGCAGATTCCACGAAAAAAGTGTGATCAAACTACTCATTGAAAGGAATGGTGTAACTCTGTAAGATGAATTCACACATCACAAAGCAGTTTCTCAGAAAACTTCCTTCTAGCTTTTATCTAAGGATATTCCCTTTGTCACTATAGGCCTCAATATGCTCCCAAATGTTCCACTGCATATTCCACAAAAACAGTTTTGGTGAACTGCCCCATGAAAAGAATGGTGTGACTCTGTGAGATGAACTGAGACATCACAAAGACCTTTCTCAGAAAGCTTCCTTCTAGTTTTTAACTGAGGATATTTCCTATGTCACCAGAGGCTTCAATGTGATCCAAAATATCCTTTCTCAGATTTCCCAAAAACAGTGCTGCCAAACTGCTCCAAGAAAAGTACTGCATAACTCTGTGAGGTGAATTATCACATCACAAAGCAGTTTCTCAGAAAGCTTCTTTCTACTTTTTATATGAAGATTTTCCTGTCACCATAAGCTTCAATGAGCTCCCAAATATCCCATTACAGATTCCAAGAAAACTGTGTTAGCAAACTGCTCATTGAAAAGAACAGTGTAACTCTGACAAGAATTCACACATCACAAGGACCTTTCTCAGAAAGCTTCTTTCTAGTGACTCTCTGAGGATATTTCCTTTGTCACCATATGCCTCAATGTGATCCAGAATATCCGTTCTCAGATTTACCAAAAACAGTGCTACCATACTGATCCATGAAAAGAATTGTGCAATTCTGTGAGATGAATTAACACATCACAAAGTGGTTTCTCAGAAAGTTTATTTCTAGTAATTATCTGAGGATATTTCCTTTATCACCATAGGCCTCAGAGCACTCCCAAATATCCCTTGACAGATTCCACAAAAACAGTGTTAGCAAACTGCTCCATGAAAAGTAAGCTGTAACTCTGTCAGATGAATTCACACATCACAAAGCAGTCTCACAGAAAGTTTCTTTTTGGTTTTTATCTGAGGATATTTCCTTTGTCACCATAGACCTCAATGCACTCCCAAATACTCTATTGCAGATTCCATGAAAACAGTGTTATCAAGCTTCTCAAGGGAAAGAGTGGTGTAACTCTAATATATGAAATCACACATCACAAAGAAGTTTCTCAGAAAGGTTCCTTCTAGTTTTTCTCTGAGGATACTTCCTTCTTCACCACAGGCCTCAATGTATTCCCAAATATCCCTTTACAGATTCCAGGAAAACAGTGTTAGCCAACTGCTCCATGAAAAGAAAGGTGTAACACTGTGAGGTGAATTGACACATAACAAAGAACTTTCTCAGAAAGCTTCTTTCTACTTATAATCTGAGAATTTTTCCTTTGTCACCAGAGGCTTCAATGAGATCCAAATATACTTTCTCAGATTGACAAAAAACAGTGCTAACAGACAGTGCCATGAAAACAATTGTGTAATTCTGTGAGATGAATTCACAAATCACAAAGGAGTTTCTCAGAAATCTTCTTTCTAGTTTTTGTCTGAGGATATTTCCTTTGTCACCATAAGATTTAATGCACTCTGAAATATCCCATAGCAGATTCCAAGAAAACAGTGTTAGCAAACTGCTCAATGAAAAGAACAGTGTAACATAGAGAGGTGAATTCACACATCACAAAGCAGTTTCTCAAAAACTTCTTTTTGTTTTTTATCTGAGGATATCTCCTTTGTCACCGCAGGCTTCAATGCACTCCCAAATATCCTATTGTAGTTTCCAAGAACAGTGTCATCAAACTACTCAATGAAAAGAATGGTGTAACTCTGTGAGATGAAATTACACATCACAAAGCTGTTTCTCAGAAGAGTTCTTTCTAGATTTTTTCTGAGGATACTTCCTTCTTCACCATATGCCTCAATGCATGTGCAAATATTCTGTTGCAGATTCCAGGAAAGCAGTGTTAGCAAACTGCTCCATGAAAAGAAAGAGTTAAATCAGTAACATGAATTCAAACAACACAAAGAACTTTCTCAGAAAGTTTCTTTCTACTTTTTTATCAGAGGATATTTCGTTTGTCACAATAGGCATCAATGCAATCCAAAATATCCCTTCTCAGATTCCCAAAAACACTGCTACCAACTGCTCCATGAAATGAACACTGTATCTCTGTGAGATGAATTCTCACATCACGAAGTAGTTTCTCAGAAAGTTTCTTTCTAATTTTTAACTGAGAATAATTATTTTTTCACTATAGGTCTCAATGCAGTCCCAAATATCCCTTTGCAGATTCCACAAAAACAGTGGTAGCAAGCTGCTCCATGAAAATAAACGTGTAACTCTGTGAGATGAATTCAGACATCACCGAACCCTTTCTCAGAAAGCTTCTTTCTAGTTGTTTTGTGAAAATAATTTCTTGTTACTCTAGACTTCAATGCTATCCAAAATATCCTTACTCAGATTACCCAAAAACCGGGCTAAAAAATTGATCCATGAAAAGAATTGTGTAACTCTGGGAAATGAATTAACACATTACAAAGCGGTTTCTCAGAAAGTTTTTTTCTAGTTTTTATATGAATATATTTCCTTTGTCACCAAAAGCTTCAATTTGCTCCAAAAATCCCATTGAAGAGTCCTAGAAAACAGTGGTAGCAAATTGCTCAATGAAAACAACAGTGTAACTGTGAAATGAATATACACATCACAAAGAAATTTCTCAGAAAGCTTCCTCTAGTCTTAATGAGAGGATATTTCCTTTGATGCCATAGGCTTCAATGTGGTTCAAAATATCCCTCCAAAAACAGGACTACCAAACTGCTCCATGAAAAGGAATGTGTAACTCTAGTAGATGATTTCAGAAATCACAAAGCAGTTCCTCAGAAAGCTTCTTTCTAGTTTTTGTCTCAGGATATTTCCTTTGTCACCATAAACTTCAATGCCTTCCTAAATATCCCGTTGTAGATTCCAAGAAAACAGTGTTAGCAAACTGAACAATGAACAGAACAGTATAAGGCTGTGAGATGAATTCACACATCACAAAGCAGTTACTCAGAAAACTTCTTTTTGGTTTCTCTATGAGAATATTTCCTTTGTCACCATATTCTTCATTGCACTCCCAAGTATCCTATTGCAGACTCCATGAAAATAGTGTTATCAAAAGGTTCAAAAAATCATGGCTTAGCTCTGTGGGATGAAATCACCAATCACAAAGCTGTTTCTCAAAAAGCTTCTTTCTAGTATTTATCTGAGGATATTTCCTTTTTCAACATAGTCTCAACGTGCTCCCAAATATCCCTTTGCAGATTCCACAAAAAGAGTATTTGCAATCTGCTCCATGAAAAAAAAGGTGTATCTCTTTGAGATGATTTCACACATCCCAAATAACTTTCTCAGATAACTTCTTGCTAGGTTTTATCTGAGGATATTTTCTTAGTCACCACAGGTTTCAAGACGATCCAAAATATCCCTTCTCAGATTCCCCAAAAACAGTACTAACAAACTGATCCATGAAGGGAGTCGTGTAACTCTGTGAGATGATTTAACACATCATAAAGCAGTTTCTCAGAGGTCTTCTTTCTAGTTTTTATATGAGGATATTTACCTTGTCACCATGAACTTCAATATGCTCCGAAATATGCCATTGTAGATTCCAAGAAAACAGTTTTAGCAAACTGCTCCATGAAAAGAACAGTGCAACTCGGTGCCTTTAATTCAAACATCACAAAGTAGATTCTCAGAAAGTTTTTTTCTAGTTTTTCTATGAGGATATTTCCTTTTCCACTATAGGCCTCAACTCGCTCCCAAATATCCCTTTGCAGATTTCATGAAAACAGTATTAGCAAATTGATACATGAAAAGTAAGGTGTAAATCTGTGTGATGAATTCACACATCAGAAAGAACTTTCTCAGAAAGCTTCTTTCTAGTTTTTATCTGAGGATAATTCCTTTTTCACCTTTGGACTCAATGCGCTCCCAAATATCCCTTTGCAGTTTCCATGAATACAGTGTTAACAAACTGCTCCTTGAAAAGAAAGGTGTAACTCTTTGAGAGGAATTCATACATCACAAGGAACTTTCTCAGAAAGTTTCTTTCTACTTTTTGTCTGAGGATATTACCTTTCTCAACATAGACTTCAATGCACTCCAAAATATCTTATTGCAGATTTCATGAAAACTGTGTTAACCAACTGTTCAATGAAAAGAATGGTGTAACTCTGTGAGATGAATTCACACATCACACAAAACTTTCTCAGAAAGACTCTTTCTAGTTTTTATCTGAGTATATTTCCTTTGACACCATAGGCTTCAATGTGATCCAAAATATAACTTCTCTGTTTCCCCTACGACAGTGCTACCAAACTGATCCATTAAAAGAATGATGTATTTCTTTTGACACCATAGGCTTCAGTGTGATCCAAAGTATACCTACTCAAATTCAACAAAAACAGTGCTACCAAATTGCTCCATGAAAAGAGTGGTGTAACTCTGTTAGATGAATTCACACATCACAAAGTGGTTTTTCAGAAAGCTTCTTTCTAGTTTTTACCTGAGGATATTTTCTTTTTCACTAGAGGCCTCAACTCACTCCCAAATATCTCTTTGTAGATTCCATGAAAACAGTGTTAGCAAACTGCTCCATGAAAAGAAAGGTGTTACTCTGTGAGATGAATACATGAATTACAAGGAAGTTTCTCAGAAAGCTTCTTTCTAGTTTTTATCTGAGTATATTTCCACTGTCACCATAGGCTTCAATGCCATCCAAAATATCCCTTCTCAAATTCACCATAAACAGTGCTTCCAAAGGGATCTGTGAAAAGAATCGTGTACTCTGTGTGATGAATTAGCATGTCACAAGTGCTTCCTCAGAAAGGTTCTTTCTAGTTTTTATATTAGGATATTTGCTTTGTCAAATTAACCTTCAAAGCACTCCAAAATATCCCAGTGCAGATTCTAAGAAAATGGAGTTAGGAAACTGCTCAATGAAAAGAATGGTGTAACTCTGTGATATGAATTTACCCATCACAAATAACTTTCTCAGAAAACTTCTCTCTAGTTTTTATCTGATGATATTTCCTTTGTTACTGTAGGGTTCAATGTGATCAAAAACATCCCTTCTCAGTTTCCTCAAAAATAGTGCAATTACACTGATCCAAGAAAAGAATCATGTAACTCTGTGAGATGAATTCACAAAACACAAAGCAGTTTCTCAGAAAGTATCTTTCTAGTTTTTGTCTAAGAATACTTCCTTTCTCTCACTAAGTGTCAATGCACTCTGAAATATCCCATTGTAGACTCCAAGAAAACAGTGTTAACAATCTGTTCAATGAAAAGAGCAGTGTAACTCTGTGAATTGAATTCACACATCAAAAGCAGTTTCTCAGAAAGCTTCTTTTTGGTTTTTCTATGAGAAAATTTCCTTTGTCAACATAGGCTTCAATGCACTCCCAAACACCATATTGCAGATTCCATGAAAACAGTGTTATCAAACTCCTCAATGAAAAGAATAGTGTAACTCTGTGAGATGAATTCACATGTCACAAAGCAGTTTCTCATAAAACTTCTTTCTATTTTTTATCTGAGGATATTTCCTTTTTCACAATAGGCCTCAATACACTCCCAAATATCCGTTTGCATATTCCACGAAAACAGTGTTAGCAAACTGCTCCATGAAAGGAAAGGTGTAACTCTGTGAGAAGAACTCACACATCACAATAACTTTCTCAGAAAGTTTCTTTCTAATTTTTATCTAAAGATATTTCCATTTTCACTATATTCCTCAAAGCACTCCCAAATATTCCACTGCAGATTCCACGAAAAAAGTGTTAGCAAATGGATCCATGAATAAAAACGTGTAAATTTGTGGGATGAAATCAGGAATCACGAAGCAGTTTCTCAAAACTCTTCTTTTTGGTTTTTGTCTAAGGATATTTCCTTTGTCACCATAAACTTCAATGCAATCCAATTTATCCCTTCTCAGATTCCCAAAAAACAGTGCTATGAAACTGCTACATGAAAAAAATGGTGTAACTCTGTGAGATGAATTCACATATCACAAAGCTGTTTCTCAGAAATCTTCTTTCTGGTTTTTATATAAGGATATTTCCTTTTTTACCACATTCCTCAATGCGTCCCAGAATATCCCATTGCACATTCCACCAAAATAGTGTTAGCAATCAGCTCCATGAAAGGAAAGGTGTAAATCTGTGACATGAATTCACACATCACCAAGCAGCTTCTCAGAAAGCTTCTTTTTGGTTTGTGTCTGAGGATGTTTCCTTTATCACCATAGGCTTCAATGTGCTCCCAAATATCCTAATGCAAATTTCACGAAAATAGTGTTAGAAAACTGTTCCAATAAAATAATCGTGTAACTCTGTTAAATGAGTTCACATATCAAAAAGGAGTTTCTCAGAAAGCTTCTTTCTACTTTTTATCTGAGAATATTTTTTATATCAACATAGGCTTCAATGCGATCCAAAATATCACTTCTCAATTTTCCCAAAAACAGTGCCACTAAACTGATCCATCAAAAGAATCATTTAACTCTGTGAGATGAATTAACATATCACAAAGTGGTTTCTCAGATATCATCTTTCTAGTTTTTATATGAGAATATTTCCTTTGTCACCATAAGCTTCTGAGCGCTCTGAAATATACCAATGCTAATTCGAAGAAAAGAGTGTTATCAAACTGATCAATGAAAAGAGTGGTGTAACTCTGTGAGGTGAATTCACACATGAAAAAGCAGTTTGTCAGAAAACTTCTTTCTAGTTTTTTTCTGTGGATATTTTGTTTTTAACCATAAGCCTCAATGTGCTCACAATTATCCCTTTGCAGATTCCAGGAAGGCAGTGTTAGCAAATTGCTGCATGTAAAGGAAGGTTTAACTCTGTGAGATGTATTCACTCATGACAAAGAATTTCCTCAGAAAACTTCTTTCTAGTTTTCATCTGAGGATATTTCCTCTGTCTCCATAGGCTTCAATATGCTCCCAAATATCCTATTCCAGATTCCACGGAAACACAGTTAGCAAACTGCTCCACGAAAATAATCTCGTAACACTGTTAGATGAATGCACACGTCACAAAGGAGTTTCTCAAAAAGCTTCTTTTTGTGTTTATCTGAGTATATATCCTGTGTCATCATAGGATTCTATGTGCTTCCAAATATCACCTTGAAGATTCCATGAAATCAGTGTTATCAAACAGCACAATGAAAAGAACGTTTTACACTGTGAGATGAATTCACATATAAAAAGCAGTTTCTCAGAAATCGTCTTTGTTGTTTTTATCTGAGGATATTTCATTTTTCACTATAGGCCTCAATGCACTCCCAAATATCCCTTTGCAGATTCCACAAAAACAGTGTTATTAAACTTCTCAATGAAAAGAACAGTGTAACCATGTGAGATGAATTCACACATATAAAAATATTAATTCAGAAAGCTTCTTTCTAGTTATTTCTGTGGATATTTCCTTTGTCACCATAGACTTCAATGCTATCTAAACTATCCCTTCTCAGATTCCCCAAAAACAGTGCTACCAAACTGTTCCATGAAAAGTATAGTGTAACTCTGAGAGCTGAATAAACCAGTCACAAAGCAGTTTTGCCGAAAGCTTCTTTCTAATTTTGTCTAAGGATATTTCCTTTGTCACCATATTCTTTGATGTGCTCTGAAATATCCCATTGCATATTTCAGGAAAACAGTGTTATCAAACTGCTCAATGAAGAGAATGTTGTAATTCTGTGAGATGAATTAACACATCACAAAGGAGTTTCTCAGAAAGCTTCTTTCTAGTTATTATTGGTGGTTACTTCCTTTTTCACCATAGGCCTCAATACGCTCCAAATATGACTTTACAGATTCCACGAAAACAGGGTTAGCACACTGCCCTATGAAAAGAAAGTTTTAACTCTGTGAGATAAATTCACACATCACAAAGAGCTTTCATAGAAAGCTTCTTTGTACTTTTTATCTGAGGATACTTCTTTTGTCACATTAGGCTTCAATATGGTCCAAAATATGTGTTCGCACATTCACCAAAAACAGTGCTATCAAACTTCCCCATGAAAAGAATCATGTAACTCTGTGAGATGAATTCAAAAAACACAAAGCAGTTTCTCAGAAGGCTTATTTTTAATTTTTGTCTGAGAATATTTGCTCTGTCACCATAAGCTTCAATGGGCTCCGAAATATCCCATTACAAAATCCAAGAAAACAGTGTCAGCAAACTGCTCAATGAAAGAACAATGTAATTCTGTGAGATGAATTCACACATCACAAAGCATTTTCTCAGAAACCTTCTTTCTTGTTTTTATCGGAGGATACTTAATTTTTCACCATAGGCCTCCATGTGCTCCCAAATATCCTATTGCAGATTCCACAAAAACAGTGTTAGCAAACTGTTCAATAAAAACAAAGGTGTAACTGTTTGAGATGAATTCACACATCAAAAAGAGCTTTCTAAGAAAACTTCTTTCTAGTTTTTATGTGAGGACATTGCCTTTGTCATTATAGGCTTCAATGAACTCAAAATATCCTATTGCAGATTCCACGAAAATAGTGTTATCAAGCTCAATGATAAGAGTGGTGTAACTCTGTAAGATGAATTCACACATCACAAAGCAGCTTCTCAGAAAGCTTCTTTCTATTTTATATCTGAGGATATTTCCTTTTTCACTATAGGCCTCCATGCACACCCAAATATCCCTTTGCAGATTCCACGAAAACAGTATTAGCAAACTGCTCAATGAAACTAATAGTGTAACTCTGCGAGATGAACTAACACATCACAAAGCGTTTTCTCAGAAAGTTTCTTTCTAGTTTTTATCTGAGGATATTAACTTTGTCACCATAGGTTTCAATGCGATCCAATATACCCCTTCTCAGATATCCCAAAAATAGTGCTACCAAATTGATCCAAGAAAGGATCATATAAATATGTGAGGTGAACTGACATATAACAAAGTGGTTTCTCAGAAAGCTTGTTTCTACTTTTTCTATGAGGATATTTCCTATGTCACTGTAAGCTTCAATGAACTATGAAATATCACATTGTAGATTCCAAGAAAAGAGTGTTAGAAAACTGCTCAATAAAAAGAACAGTGTAACACTGTGTGGTGAATTCAGACAGTGCAAAGCAATTTCTCAGAAAGCCTCTTTCTAGTTTTTATCTGAGGGTAATTCCTTTTTCACTGTAGGCCTCCATGCACTCCCATATATCCCTAGCAGATTCCATGGAAACAGTGTTAGCAAACAGCTCAATAAAATAAATTATGTAACTCTGTGAGATGTATTCACACATCATAAAGCAGTTTCTCAGAAAGCTTCTTTCTAGTTTTTATCCGAGGATATTTACTTTTTCACCATAGGCCTCAACGTGCTCACAAACATCCCTTTGCAGATTCCACGAAAACAGTGTTAGCAAATGGCTCCATGGAAACAAAGGTGAAACTCTGTGAGATGAATTCAGATATCACAAACAACTTTGTAAGAAAGCTTCTTTCTGATTTTTATCTGAGGATATTTCCTTTGTCACCACAGGTTTCAATGGAATCCAAAATATCCCTTCTGAAATTCCCCAAATACAGTGCTACCAAAATGATACATGAAAAGAATCATGTAACTCAGTGAGATGAATTAACACATCACAAAGCAGTTTGTCACATAGCTTCTTTCTACTTTTTCTGTGAGGATATTTCCTATGTCACCATAAGCTTCAAGGCACTCCAAAATATCCCATTTCAGATTCCATGACAACAGTGTTAGGAAACTGCTCAACGAAAAGAGCATTGTAACTCTGTGAGATGAACTTACATGTCACAAAGTAGTTTCTCAGGAAGATTCTTTCTTGCTTTTAGCTAAAGATATTTCGTTTTTAACCCTAGGCCTCAATACACTCCCAATTATTCCTTTGCAGATTACACGAAAACACTGTTAGCCAACTGCTCCATGATAAGAACGGTGTAACTCTGTGAGATGAATTTACACATCACAAAGTAGTTTCTCAGAACCTTCTTTCTAGTTTTTATCTGAGGATATTTCCTTTTTCACTGTAGTCCTCAATGGGCTCCTAAATATTTCAAATATCCCATTGCAGATTCCATCAAAACAGTGTTAGCAAACTTCTCCAGGAAAAGAAAGATGTAGCTCTGTGAGATGAATTCACACATCACAAAGAACGTCCTCAGAAAGCTTCTTTCTAGTTTTTATATGAGGATATTTCCTATGTCACTATAGGCTTAAATGCAATCCAAAATATCCCTTTTCATATTCCCCAAAAACAGTGCTACCATACTGCTCCATGAAAAGGATCATGTAGCTGTGTGAGGTTAATTCATGTATCACAAAGCGATTTCTCAGAAAACTTTCATCTAGTTTTTGTCTGAGGATATTTCCTTTGTCATGCTAAGCATCAATGCACTACGAAATATCCCATTGCATATTTCAAGAAAACAGTGTTAGGAAACTGCGCAATGAAAAGAATGGTGTAACTCTGTGATATGAATTCACATGTCACAAAGCAGTTTCTCAGATAGCTTATTTTTGGTTTTAATCTGATGATATTTCCTTTGTCACCATTAGCTTCAATGTGCTCACTAATATCCTATTGCAGGTTCCACAGAAACAGTGTTAGCAAACTTCTCAATGAAAAGAACTGTGTAACACTGTGAGTTGAATTCATACATCTCAAAGAACTTTCTCATAAAGCTCCTTTCTAGTTTTTATCAGAGGATATTTCCTTTGTCAAAATAGGTTTTAATGCAATTCAAAATATCCTTTCTGAGATTCTCAGATAACAGTGCTATGAAACTGATCCATGAAAAGAACCTTGCAGCTCTGTGAGATGAATTAACACATCAGAAAGCAATTTTTCAGAAAGCTTCTTTCTAGTTTTTATTAGAGGATATTTCATTTGTCACCATAAGCTTCAATGTGCTACAAAATATCCCCTTGCAGATTTGAAGAAAACACTGTTAGCAAACTGCTCAATGAAAAGGACAGTGTAATTCACTTACATGAATTCACACATCACAAAGCAGTTTCTCTGAAAGTTTTCTAGTTTTTGTCTGAGGATATTTCCTTTTTCACAAACAGCTTCAAAGTGCTCTGAAATATTCCATTGTAGATTCCAAGAAAACAGTGTTAGCGAACTGCTCCATGAATGCAACAGTGAAATTCTGTGCGTTGAATTGAAACACCACAGAGCTGATTCTCAGAAAATTTCTTTCTAGTTTTTCTTTGAGGATATTTTCTTATTTACTAGAGGCCTCAATGTGCTCCCAAATATCCATTTGCAGAGTCTACTAAAACAGTGTTAGCAAACTTCTCCATGAAAAGAAAGGTGTAAATCTGTGAGATGAATTCACACATCACAAAGAACTTTCTCAGAAAGCTTCTTTATAGTTTTTATCTGTGGATATTTCCCTTGTCACCATAGGCTTGAATGAGATCCAAAATATCCCTTCTCAGATTCCCCAAAAACAGTGCTATCAAACTGATCCATGAGAATAATCATGTAACACTGTGCGATGAATTCTCAAATCACAAAGCAGTTTCTCAGAACGTTTCCTTCTAGTTTTGTCTGAGGATATTTACTTCTTCCCAATAAGCTTCAATATGCTCTGAAATATCCCATTGTAGATTGCAAGAAAACAGTGTCAGCAAACTGCTCAATGAAAAGAACACTGTAACTCTGTGAGTTGAATTCCTGCATCACAGAGCAGTTACTCAGAAAGCTTCTTTTTGGTTTTTCAATGGGGATATTTCCTTTGTCACCATAGGCTTCAATGCACTCCCAAATATCCTGTTGCAGACTCCAGGAAAACAGTGTCATCATATGTCTGAAAGAGAAGAATGGTGTACCTCTGTGAGAAGAATTTACCCATAACAAATCAGTGTCTCAGAAAGCTTCTTTGTAGTTATTATTTGAGGATATTCCCTTTTTCACCATAGGCCTCAATGCACTCCCAGATATCCCATTGCAGATTCCACAAAAACAGTGTTAACACACTGCTCCATGAAAACAAAGGTGGAACTCTGTGAGATGAATTCACACATCCCAAAAGCCTTTCTCAGAAAGCTTCTTTCTAGTCGTTATCTGAGGATAATTTCTTTGTCACCCTGGGCTTCAATGTTATCCAAAATATCCTGACTCAGATACCCAAAAAACAGTGCTGAAAAATTGATCCATTTTAAGAATCGTGTAGCTCTGTGAGATGAATGAACATATCACAAAGCGGTTTCTCACAAAATTTCTTTCTAGTTTTTATATGAATGTATTTCCTTTGTCAATGTAAGCGTCAATGTGCTCCGAAGTATCCCATTGCAGAGTCCTAGAAAACAGCGTTAGCAAACTGCTCAATGAAAACAACAGTGTAACTCTGTGAGATGAATACATTCATTACAAAGCAGTTTCTGATATTTCCATTTTCACCATACGCATCAGTGTGCTCCCAAATATCCCTGTGCAGATTCCATGAAAACAGTGTTAGCAAACTGGTCCATGAAAAAAAAGGTGTAACTCTGTGAGATAAATGCACACATCACAAAGAGGTTTCTCTGAAAACTTCTTTCTAGTTCTAATCTGAGGATATTTCCTTTGACACCATAGGCTTCAAAATGATCCAAAATATCTTCTCTCAGATTCCTCAAAAACAGTGCTGTAACACTGATCCATTGACAGGATCTTGCAATTCTGTGAGATTAATTCACAAATCACAAAGGAGTTTCACATAAAGTTTCTTTCTTGTTTTTATCTGAGGATATTTCCTTAGTCACCATAAGCTTCAATGTGCTCTGAAATATCCCATTGCAGATTCCAAGAAAGGAGTGTTAGTGAACTGCACAGTGAAATGAACAGTGTAACTCTATGAAATGAATTCACACATCACAAAGCAGTTTCTCTGAAAGCTTCCCTCTAAATTTTGTCTGAGGATATTTCCTCTATCACCATAAGCCTCAATGAACTCCAAAATATCCCTTTGCATATTCCACAAAAACAATGTAGCAAACTGCTTCATGAAAACAAACCTGTAATTCTGTGAGATGAATTCACACATCTCTAACAACTTTCTCAGAAAGCTTTCTAGTTTTTATCTAAGAATATTTCTATTCACCATAGGCTTCAATGTGATCCAAAACAACTGTTCTGATTCCCCAAAAACAGTGCTATCAAAAAGATCCATGAAAAGAATCATGTAACTGTGTGAGATGAACTAGCACATCATAAAGCAGTTTCTGAGAAAGTATGTTTCTAATCTTTCTGAGGATATTTCCTTATTCACAATAAGTTTACATGTGCTCCGAAATATCCCATTGCAGATTCCAAGAAAACAGTGTTAACAAATTACTCAATGAAAAGAACAGTGTGGCTCTGTGCAATGTATTTCCACATCACAACGCAGTCTCTCAGAAAGTTTCTCTTTGGTTTTTATATAAGGATATTTCCTTTGTCATCACAGACTTCAATGTGCTCCCAAATATCCTATTGCTGATTCAATGAGAAAAGTGTTATCAAACTGCTCATTGAAAAGAACAGTGTAGCTCTGTGTAGTGAATTCACACATCACAAAGCAGTTTCTCAGAAAGCTTCTTTCTAGATTTTAAATGAGGATAATTTCTTTATCTCCTTAGGCTTCCATGCACTCCAATATATCCCATTGCATATTCCAAGAAAACAGTGTTAGCAAACTAGTCAATGAAAAGCACAGTTTAACTCTGTGAGATGATTTCACACATCACAAAGCAGTTTCTCAGAAAGCTTCTTTCTAGTTTTTATCTGAGGATAATTCCTTTTTCACTATAGGCCTCAATGCACTCCCAAATATCCCATGGAAGATTCCGTGAAAACAATTTATGCAAGTTGTTCCATGAAAAGATAGGTGTAAGGCTGTGAGATGAAATCACATATCACAAAGTCCTTTCTCAGAAAGCTTCATTCTAGTTTTTATCTGAGGATATTTTCTTTTTCACCATACACTTCAATGTGATCCAAAATATCTCTTCTCAGATTCCCCAAAACCAGTGCTAGCAAACTGCTCCATGAAAAGGATCGTGTAACTCTGTGATATGAATTCACAAATCAAAAGACAGTTTCTCAGAAACTGACTTTCTATTTATTGTCTGATAATATTTCCTTTATCAGCATAAGCTTCAATGTGCTCAGAAATATCCCATTGGAGATCCCACGTAAACAGTGTTAGCTAACTGCTCCATGAAAAGAGCAGTGTAACTCTGTGAGATGAATTAACACATCACAAAGGAGTTTCTCAGAAAGCTTCCTTCAAGTTTTCGTCTGAGGATATTTCCTTTCTCAGCGTATGCCTCAATGCACTCCCAAATATCCCTTTGCAGATTCCCCTAGAACAGTGTTAGCAAACTGTTACATGAATATGGAGGTGTAACACTTTAAGATGAATTCACACAAAAGAAAGCCCTTTCTCAGAAAGCTTATTTTTACCTTTTGCTGCGGATATTCCTTTTTCACCATAGGCTTCAATAAGATTCAAAATATCCCAACTCAGATTCCCCAAAAACAGTACTAACAAACTTCTCCATGAAAGGATTCGAGTAACTCTGTGAGATGAATTCTAAAATGAAAGAGCAGTTTTTCAGAAAGCTTCTTTTAGCTTTTCTCTGGATATTTCCTTTGTCACCATTGGCCACAATGTGCTCCCAAATATCCTATTGCAGATTCCAGGAAAACAGTGTTATCAAACTGCTCAATGAAAAGAACAGTGTACCTCTGTGAGTATCCTAATACAGATTACATGAATCAGTGTTATCACATTGTTCAGTGAAAAGAATGCTGTAACACTGTGAAATGAATTCACACATCACCACTCAGTTTCCCAGAAAGCTTCTTTATAGTTTTTATCTGAGGATATTTCTTTCTTTCTCTCTAGGTTCCAATGCACTCCCAAATGTCCTTTTTCAGATTCTACGAAAACAGTGTTAGCCAACAGCTCCATGAAAAGAAAGGAGTAACTCTGTGAGAAAAATTCACACATCACAAAGAAATTTCTCAGAAAGCTTCTTTCTAATGTTTATCTGATGATATTCCCTTTCTTACCATAGGCTTCATGGCAATCCAAAATATCCCCTCTCAGATTCGCCCACAACAGTGCTATCAAACTGATCCATGAAAAGAATCAGGTAACTCTGTGAGATGAATTAGCACATGACAAAGAAGTTTCCCTGAAAGCTTCTTTCTAGTTTTTGTCTGAGGATATTTCCATTGTCACCATAAAGTTCAATGTGTTCCGAAATATCCCTTGGCAGATTCCAAGAAAATAGTGTTAGCAAACTGTTAAATGAAAAGAACAGTGTAACTCTGTGAGATGAATTCACACATCCAAAGCATTTCTCAGAAAGCTTCTATTGGTTTTTATCTGAGAATATTTCCTTTGTCACCATTGGCTTCAATGAGCTCCCAAATATCCTATTGCAGATTCCACGAAAACTGTGTTACAAACTGCTGAATGATAAGAATGGTGTAACTCTGTGAGATAAACTCACACATCACAAAGTAGTTTCTCAGAAAGTTTTTTCTGGTTTTATCTGAGGATATTTCCTTTTCCAACATAGGCCTCAATGTGCACCAAAATATCCCTTTGCATATTACATGAAAACAGTGTTACCAAATTGTTCCATGAAAACAAATTTGTGAAGTTAGTGAACAGATGGCCAAATAGGGAACAGCTCCAGTCTCAACTCCAGCACAGAGACCGGTGGTTCTGCATTTTTTTCCAACTGAGGTACTGGGTTCATCTCACTGGGAGTGCGGACGATCGGTGCTGGTCAGCTGCTGCAACCCGACCAGCGAGCTGAAGCAGAGCCGAGGCGGCCCCTCACCTGGGAGGCGCAGGGAAGGAATCCCTTTCCTAGCCAGGGGAACTGGGACACACAACACCTGGAGAAATGCGAGGGTAACTCCCACCCCAATATGCGCTTTAAGCAAACAGGCACACCGGGGAGATCATATCCCACCTGGCGGGTCCCACGCCCACCAGACCTCCTCATTGCTAGCACAACAGTCTGTGATCTACGGCAAGGCAGCAGCGAGGCTGGGAGGAGGCGCCCGCCATTGCTGAGGCTTAAGTAGGTAAACAAAGCTGGGAGGCTCAACTGGGTGGAGCTCACAGCAGCTCAAGGAAACCCTGCCTGTCTGTGGAGCTCCACCTCTGGGGACAGGGCACAGCTACACAACAACAACAACAACAACAACAACAAAGCAGCAGAAACCTCTGCAGGCATAAATGACTCTGTCTGACAGCAGCTTTGAAGAGAGCAGTGGATCTCCCAACACACGGAGGTTGAGATCTGAGAAAGGGACAGACTGCCTCTCAAGTGGGTCCCTGACCCCTGAGTAACCTAACTGAGAGACATCCCCCACAGGGAGCAGTCAGACACCCCACAGCTCACAGGGTGGAGCACACCCCTGAGAGGGAAACTGAAAACAAGAATCAGACAGGGTACACTCGCTGTTCAGAAATTTTCACATCTTCTGCAGCCTCTGCTGCTGATGCCCAGGCAAACAGGACCAGGTGGGCCTCAAGCAATCCAACAGACCTACAGCTGAGGGGTCCTGACTGTTAGGAAAACTCTCAAACAGGGAGGAACCGTACCAAAAACCCCATCAGTACATCCACCATCATCAAGAATGAGGCAGATGAAACCACAAAGATGGGGGAAAAAGCAGGGCAGAAAGCTGGAAATTCAAAATAAAGCATCTCCCCGGCCAAAGGGCCTTAATCATCGCCAACAATGGATCAAAGCTGGACGGAGAATGGCTTTGTGAGATGAGAGAAGAAGGCTTCAGTCCATCAAATTTCTCAGAGCTAAAGGAGGAATTACATTACCGTATAAAAGAAACTAAAAAATCTTGAAAAAAAAGTGGAAGAATTGATGGCTAAGAGTAATTAATGCAGAGAAGGTCATAAGCGAAATGAAAAGAGATAGAAAACCATGACGAAATACGTGACAAATACACAAACTTCCAGTAACCGACTGATCAGCTGGAAGAAAGAGTATCAGCGATTGGACCAAATGAATGAAATGAAGCGAGAAGAGAAACCAAAAGAAAAGAAGAAAAAATGAACAAAGCCTACAAGAGAGTATGGGATTATGTAAAGACCAAATCTCCGTCGATTGAAGTGCCTGAAAGTGAGAAAATGGAACCAAGTTGGGCTCTCTTCAGGATATCATCCAGGAGAACACAACCTAGTAGGGCAGACCAACATTCAAATCCAGGAAATACAGAAGCATACAAAAGATACTCCTCGAGAAGAAATAGCTCAAGACACATAGTGCCAGATTCACCCAAAGTTGAGGCCGAAGGAAAAAAATCTTACAGGGGCAGCCAGAGAAAAGGTCGGGTTACCTGAGAAGCCCATCAGACTCTAGCAGATCTCAGCAAAGAAGCTCTCCAAGCCAGAAGAGAGTGGGGGCCAATATTCCAACATTTACTTAAAGAAAAGAATTTCGCTAGGAATTTCATATCAACTAAACTAAGTTTCATAAGTGAAGGGAGAAATAAAATCCTTTACAGATAAGCAAATGTAGAGATTTTGTCACCACTAGGCCTGCCTTACAAGAGACCCTGAAGGAAGCACTCAGCATGGAAAGGAACAACCCGGTACCAACCATTGCAAAACATGCCAAAATGTAAAGACCATCGAGGCTAGGAAGAAACTGCATCAACTAGCGACAAAATAACCAGTTAATATCATACTGGCAGGATCAAGTTCACATAACAATCTTAACCTTAAGTATAAATGGACTAAATGCTCCAATTAAGAACTGAAGACTGGCAAACTGGATAAAGAGTCAAGACCCATCAGTCTGCTGTATTCAGGAGACCCATCTCACACCTACAGAGACATACATAGGCTCAAAATAGGGATGGAGGAAAGATTTACCAAGCAAATGGAGAACAAAAAAAGCAGGGGTTGCAATCCTAGTCTCTGATAAAACAGACTTCAAACCATCAAAGATCAAAGAGACAAAGAGGCCATTACAAAATGGTAGGGATCAATTCAACAGGAAGAGCTAACTATCCTAAATATATATGCACCCAATACCCAGGAGCACCCAGATTCATAAGCAAGTCCTTAGAGACTTACAAAGAGACTTGAACTCCCATACAATAATAGTAGGAGACTTCCAACCTCCACTGTCAACATTAGACAGATCCAGCAAGACAGAAAGTTAACAAGGATATCCAGGAATTGAACTCATCTCTACGGCAAGCAGACCTAATAGACATCTATAGAACTCTCACTCCAAATCAACAGAATATACATTCTTCTCAGCACCACATCGTACTTACTCAAAATTGACCATATAGTGGAAGTAAATCACTCCTCAGCAAATGCACAAGAACAGAAATTATAACAAACTGTCTCTCAGATACAATGCAATCAAACTAGAACTCAGGACTAAGAAACTCAATCAAAACCGCTCAACTACATGGAAACTGAACAACCTGCTCTGAATGACTACTGGGTACATAGCAATGAAGGCAGAAATGAAGGTGTTCTTTGAAATAATGAGAACAAAGATACAACATACCAGAATCTCTGGGACACATTTAAAGCAGTGTGTAGAGGGAAATTTATAGCACTAAATGCCTGAGAGAAAGCGGAAAGATCTAAAAATTGACCTCTAACATACGCCGATTAAAAGAACTAGAGAAGCAGAGCAAACACATTCAAAAGCTGGCAGAAGGCAAAATAACTAAGATCAGAGCAGAACTGAAGGAGATAGAGACACAAAAACCCTCAAAAATCAATGAATCCAGGAGTTGGTTTTGAAAGATCAACAAAATTGACAGACCACTAGCAAGACTAATAAAGAAGAAAAGAAGAAGTCAATCGGCGCAATTAAAAATGATAAAGGGATATCACCACTGACCCCACAGAAATACAAACTACCATCAAGAGAATACTATAAACACCTCTACGCAAATAAACTGGAAAACCTAGAAGAAATGGATAATTTCCTGGGCCTTACACTCTTCCAAGACTAAACCAGGGAAGAAGTGGAATCCTGAATAGATAATAGTAGGCTCAAAATTGAGGCCAATAATTAATAGCCTACCAGCAAAAGTCCAGACCAGATGGATTCACAGCTGGAATTCTACCAAGTATAAGGAGTTGGTACAGCTCCTTCTGAAACTATTTCAATCAATGAAAAAGAGGAATCCTCCCCCAACTCATTTTATGAAGAGCCAACATCATCCTGATACCAAAGCCTGGCAGAACACAACAAAAAAAGAGAATTTTAGACCAATATCCTGATGAACATGCGATGCAAAAATCCTCAATAAAATACCTTAAACCCGGATTCAACATACGTAAAAAGCTTATCCACCATGATCAAGTGGGCTTCATCCCTGGGATGCAAGGCTGGTTCAACGATAGCAAATCAATAAACATAATCCAGCATATAAAGCAGAACCAAAGACAAAGACCACATGATTATCTCAATAGATGCAGAAAGGCTTTTGACAAATTCAACAGCCTTCATGCTAAAAAGCAACTCAATAAATTGATTATTGATGGAGCATTACCTCAAATAATAAGAGCTATTTGCCGAAGGCAAACCCTGGCCAATATCATACTGAATAGGCAAAAGCTGGAAGCATTCCACTTTGAAACGCTGGCACAAAACAGGGGATGCCCTCTCTCACCCTCCTGTTCAACATAGTGTTGGAAGTTCTGGCTAGGGCAATTAGGCAGAAAGAAATCAAGAATTATTCAGTTAGGAAAAGAGAAGAAGTCAAATTGTCCCTGTTTGCAGATGACATGATTGTATATTTAGAAAACCCCATTGTCTCAGCCCAAAATCTCCTTAAGCTGATAACAACTTCAGCGAAGTCTCAGGATACAAAATTAATGTACAAAAATCACAGCATTCTTACCCCAATAACAGACAAACAGAGCCAAATCATGAATGAACTTCCATTTCACAATTGCTTCAAAGAGAATAAAAATACCTAGGAATCCAACACAAGGGATGTAAAGGACCTCT
Source organism: Papio anubis (assembly GCF_008728515.1). Lineage (NCBI taxonomy): Eukaryota > Metazoa > Chordata > Mammalia > Primates > Cercopithecidae > Papio > Papio anubis. Next base: position 335,556 of record NW_022166420.1, on the reverse strand, counting down.
TCAAGGGGAGAACCTGACCACTGCTCAGTGAAATAAAAGGGACACAAACAAATGGAAGAACATACCATGCTCATGGATAGGAAAAGAATCAATATCAGCAGAAATGGCCATACTGCCCAAAGGTAATTTATAGATTCAATGCCATCCCCATCAAAGCCTTTATCAATGAGTTTCTTACAGAATTGGAAAAGAAACTGCTTCAAAGAAGTTCATATGGAACCAAAAAGGCCCGCATCTCCAAGACAATCTAAGTCAAAAGAACAAAGCTGAAATACGTACCTGACTTCAAACTATACAAGGCTACAGTAGCAAAACAGCATGGTACTGGTACCAAAACAGAGATATAGACCAATGGAACAGAACCGAGTCCTCAGAAATAATACCACACATCTACATTGTCTGATCGCACGACAAACTGGGAAGAAACAAAGAAATGGGGGAAAAGGATTTTATTTGGCCAATAAAATGAATTACTGGGAAAATTGGCTAGCCACATAAGAGCTGAAGCTGGATCCTTTCCTTATAATATACGAAAATTAATTCAGATGGACAGGGACTTAAATATTAGACCTAATACTATAAAATCCTAGAAAACCTAGGTAGGCCACCGATTTCAGGACATAGGCATGACAAAGACTTCATATCCTAAAACACAAAAAGCAACGGCAGCAAAGCTAAGAGAAATTGACAAATGGGATCTCATTCGGCAAAGAGCTTCTACACAGCAAAAGAAGCTACCATCAGGTGAACAGAGCAGCTACAGAATGGGAGAGAATTTTTGCAATCCTCATCCAGCAAGGCTAATATCCAAACCACCACAAGGCGCGAGCAATTTACAAGAAAAAAGCATGAGCGACTACAAAAAATTGCGGCTGGGATACGCAGACAAGACTTTGCTGTAAAGACATTCATGCATTAACCGGGCACATGAAAAAATGTAATCATCACTGGCGATCAAAATAAAATCAAAACCACAGTGGATATACACAGTTAGAATGGCGATCATTCAAAGTCAGAAACAACAGACTGCTGGAGGGATGTTGAGAAATAGAACACTTTACCTGTTGGTGGGATTGTAAACTACGTTCGCCAGCTATGGAAACAGTATGGCTGATTTCCTCAAGGATCTAGAACTAGATGTACCATATGACCCAACCATCCCACTACTGGGGATATACCCAAAAGGATTATAAATTACCTGAGAACACGCACCCATTATGTTTATTGCAGCACTATTCCTAATAGCAAAGACTTTGATCCTTAATGTCCATCAGTAAAATTTGATTTAGAAAATGTGGGACATAGCACATGGGATACTATGCAGCCATAAAAGGATGAGTTTCAAAGTGCTTTGTAGGGACATGGATGCAGCTGGGGAAACCATCATTCTTAGCAAACTATCACAGACAGAAAACCAAACACACATGTTCTCACTCATAGGTGGGAACTTAACAATGAGATCACTTGGATAGGAGACATCACACACGGGGGCCTGTCATGGGGAGGGGGGAGGGATTGCATTGGGTGTTATGCCTGATGTAAATGACGAGTTGATGGGTGCAGCAGACCAACATGGCACAAGTATACATATGTAACAAACCTGCACGTTATGCACATGTACCCTACAAGTTAAAGTATGATAATAATAAATAAATTAAAAAAAAAAAAAAGAAAACAAATTTGTAAGACAGTGAGATGAATTCACACATCACAGGGCGGTTTCTCAGAAACTTCCTTCTAATTTTTATCTGAGAATAATTCCTTTGTCATCATAGGCTTCAATGTAATCCAAAATATTTCTTCTCAGATTCTCCAAAAACAGTGTGACCAAACTGCTCCATGAAAAGAATCATGTAACTCTGTGAGATGAACTCAAAAATCACAAAGCAGTTTCTCAGAAAGCTTCTTTCTGGTTTTATTTGAGAGTATTTCATTTGTCACCATAGGCTTCAATGCAATCCAAAATATCTCTTCTCAGACTCCCCGAAAACAGTGCTATCAAACTCCTCCATGAAATGAATCATGTAACTCAGTGAAATGAGCTACCACATCACAAAGCAGTTTCTCAGAAAGCTTCTCTGTAGTTTTTATATGAGAATATTTCCTTTTTCACCATAGGCCTGAATGCACTCCCATATATCTCTTTATAGATTCCATGAAAACAGTGTTAGCACACTGCTCCATGCAAACAAAGGTGTACCTCTGTGAGACGAATTCACACATCACAAAAGCCTTTCTCAGAAAGTTTCTTTCTAGTTGTTATCTGAGGATAATTTCTTTGTCACCCTAGACTTCAATGCTCTCCAAAATATCCCTAGTCAGATACCCCAAAAACCAAGCTACCAAACTTATCCATGGAAAGAATCGTGTAACCCCATGAGAGGAATTATGTTTCATAAAGTCATTTCTCAGAAATGTTCTTTCTAGCTTTTATATGAGGATATTTCCTTTGTCACCATAAGCTTCAATGTGCACCAAAATATCCCTTTGCAGATTTCTAGAAAACAGTGTTAGCAAACTTCACAATGAAATAAACAGTGTAACTCTGTGACATAAATTCACACATCACAAAGCAGTTTCTCAGAAAGGTTCGTTTTGGTTTTTATCTGAGTATATTTCCTTTGTCACCAAAAGCTTCAATGCGCTCCAAAATATCCCACTGTAGATTGCAAGAAAACAGTGTTAGCAAACTGCTCAATGAAAATAGCAGTGTAATCTTGTGAGATGAATTCACACGTCACAAAGCAGTTTCTCAGAAAGCTTCTTTTTGGTTTTTATCTGAGTATATATCCTTTGTCAACATAGGCTTCACTGCTCTCCCAACTACCCTATTGCGGAATCCATGAAAACTGGTTATCAACTGCTCAATGAAAAGAATCCTGTATCTCTTTGAGATGAATTCACACATCACAAAGAAGTTTCTCAGAAAGCTTCTTCCTAATTTTTATCTGAGGATATTTCCTTTTTCACTATAGGCCTCAATGTGCTCCAAAATATCCCATCATAGATTCCACACAAATAGTGTGACCAGACTACTCCATGAAAAGAAAGATGCAACTCTGTGGGATGAATTCAAACATCAAAAAGAACTTTCTCAGAAAGCTTCATTATAGTTTTTATCTGAGGATATTTCCTTTCTCACCATAGGTTTCAATGTGATACAAAAGATCCCTTCTCATATTCCCTTAAAACAGTGCTACCAATCTGCTCCATGGAAAGAATCATATAACTCTGTGATACGAATTCACAAATAACAAAGCAGTTTCTCAGAAAGTATCTTTCTAGTTTTTGTCTGGTGATATTTCCCTTTTCACAATAAATTTCAATGCACTCCGAAATATCTCATTGCAAATTCCAAGAAAACAGTGTTAACAAACTGCTCCATGAAAAAAATAGCATAAGTATGTGAATTGAATTCCCACGTCCTAAAGCAGTTTCTCAGAAAGCTACTTTTTGGTATTTCTCTGAGGATATTTTCTTTGTCATCATAGGCTTCAAAGCACTCCCAAATATCCTATTGCAGATACCAACAAAAGAGTGTTATCAAACTGCCCAGTGAAAAGTACGGTGTAACTCTGTGAGATGAATTCACACATCACAAAGCAGTTTCTCAGAAATCTTCTTTTTGGTTTTCCTATGAGGATATTTCCTTTTTCACTATAGGCCTCAATGCACTCCAAATATCCCTTTGCAGATTCCCTGAAAACTGTGTTAGCAAACTGCTCCATGAAAAAATAAGTTGTAACTCAGTGAGATGAATTCACACAATACAAATAACTTTCTTAGAAAGCTTCTTGTTAGTTTTTATCTAAGGATATTTCCTAAGTAACCATAGGCTTCAATGCCATCCAAAATATCCCTCTCACATTCCCCAGAAACTGTGCTAGCAAACTGATCCATGAAAAGGATCGTGTAACTCTGTGAGATGATTTAAGACATCCAAAAGCAGTTTCTCAGAAAGCTTCTTTCTAGTATTTATATGATGATATTTACTTTGTCACCACAAGTTACAATGTGCTCCGAAATATGCCACTGCAGATTTCAAAGAAAGTGTTAACAAACTGCTAAATGAAAAGATCACTGCAATTCTGTGAGATGAATTCACACATCACAAAGCAGTTTCTCACAGAGCTTCTTTCTAGTTTTTATCAGAGGATATTTCCTTTATCAACATCGGCCTCAATGCACTCCGAAATATCCCTTTGCAGATTCCATGAAAACAGTTTTAGCAAACTGCTCCATGAAAAGTAAGGTGTAACTCTGTGAGATGAATTCACATATCTCAAAAAACTTTGTCCAAAACTTCTCTCTTGTTTTTATCTGTGTATATTTCCATTTTCACCAGAGGACCCAGTGCGTTCCCCAATATCCCTGTTCAGACTCCACAAAAACAGTGTTAACAATCTACTCTGTGAAAACACAGGTGTAATTCAGTGAGATGAATTAACACATCACAAAACAGATTCTCATAAAACTTTTCAAAGTTTTATATGATTATATTTCCTTTTTCACCATAGGCTTCAATGCGATCCAAAATATTCTTCCTCAGATTCCACAAAAACATTGCCAACAGACTGATGCACGAAAAGAATCGTGTAGCTCTGTGAGATGAATTAAGATATCACAAAGCCATTTCTCAGAAAGCTTCTTTCTTGTTTTTATACGAGGATATTTCCTTTTTCACCATAAGCTTCAATGTGCTCTGAAATATACCACTGCAGATTCCAAGAAAATAGTGTTAGCAAACTCGTCAATGAAAAGAACAGTGTAACTCTGTGAGATGAATTCACACATCAGAAAGCAGTTTTTCAGAAAACTTCTTTTTGGTTTTCATCTCTGGATATTTCCCTTGTCACCATTGGCTTCAATGCGCTGCCAAATATCCTATTGCAGATTCCTTGAAAACAGTGTTATCAAACTGCTCAATGAAAAGAACGACGTAGCTCTGTGTGACGAATTCACACATCACAAAGCAGTTTCTCAGAAAGTTTCTTTCTAGTTTTAATCTCAGGATATTTCCTTTGCCACAATAGGCTTCAATGCAATCCTAAATATCCTTTCTAAGTTTCCTCAAAAACAGGGCTACCAAACTGCTCCATGAGAAGAACAGTGTATATCTGTGAAATGAATTCACATAACATAAAGAAGTTTCTCATAAAGCTTCTTTATGGTTTTTATCTACAGTTATTTCCTTTATCACCATAGGCTTCAAAGCACTCCAAAATACCCTATTGCAGATTCCACGGAAACAGTGTTATCAAACTGCTCAATGAAAAGCATGTTGTATATCTGTGATATGAAGTTGCACATCATAAGCAGTTTCTCAGAATGCTTCTTTCTAGTTTTTACCTGAGGATATTTCTCTTTTTACTATACGCCTCAATGTGCTCCCCAATACCACTGTGCAGACCCCAAAAAAACAGTGTTAGCAGTCTACTCTGTGAAAACACAGGTGTAACTCAGTCAGATGAATTAACACATCACAAAACAGTTTCTCATAAAGCTTCTTTCCAGTTTTTGTATGATTATATTTCCTTTTTCACCATAGGCTTCAATGCGATCCAAAATATTCTTTCTCAGATTCCACAAAAACATTGCTAACAGACTGATCCATGAAAAGAATCATTTAGCTCTGTAAGATGAATTAAGACATCACAAATCCATTTCTCAGGAAACTTCTTTCTTGTTTTTATATGAGGATATTTCCTTTTTCACCATAAGCTTCAATGCGCTCTGAAATATACCATTGCAGATTACAAGAAAATAGTGTTAGCAAACTCGTCAATGAAAAGAATGGTGTAACTCTGTGAAATGAATTCACACATCAGAAAGCAGTTTTTCAGAAAACTTCTTTTTGGTTTTTATCTCTGGATATTTCCTTTGTCACCATTGGCTTCAATGCGCTGCCAAATATCCTATTGCAGATTCCGCGAAAACAGGGTTATCAAACTGCTCAATGAAAAGAATGATGTAGCTCTGTGATATGAATTCACACATCACAAAGCAGTTTCTCAGAAAGCTCCTCTTTCGTTTTTATCTGAGGATATTTCTTTTACACTGTAGTCCTCAATGTGCTCCCAAATATCCCTTTGCAGATTCCACAAAAACAGTGTTAGCAATCCGCTCCATGAAAACAATGACCTAACTCTGTAAGATGATTTCACACATCAGAAAAAAACTTTCCAGAAACCTTCTTTCTAGTTCTTGTCTGAGAATATTTCTTTTGTCACCTTAGGCTTCAATGCAATCTAAAATATTCCTTCTCAGATTCCCCAAAAATTGTGCTACCAAACTAATTCATGTAAAGAATCATGTAACACTGTGAGAGGAATTAATACATCACAAAGCAGTTCCTCAAAAAGCTTCTTTCTAGTTTTTGTGTGAGGATAGTTCCTTTTTCACCATAGGCCTCAATGCGCTCGTGAATATCCCTTTACAGATTCCATGAAAACAGTGTTAGCAAACTGCCCCATGAAAAGAAAGGTGTAACTCTGAGTTGAATTCACATTTGAGAAAACAGTTTCTCATAAAGCTTCTTTCTGGTTTTCATATGGGGATACTTCCTTTGTCACCATATTCTTGAAAGTGCTCCCAAATATCCTGTTGCAGATTCCACGAAAACAGGGTTATGAATCTCATCAATGAAAACAACAGTGTTTCCCTGTGAGTTGAATTCACACATCAAAAAGTAGTTTCTCAGAAATCTTCTTTCGAGTTTTTATCTGAGGAAATTTCCTTTTTCACCATAGGCCTCAATGTGCTCCCATATATCACTTCGCAGTTCCGACAAAAACAGGATTTGCAAGCTGCTCCATGAAAAGAAAGGTGTAACTCTGTGAGATGAATTCACACATCATAAAGCAGTCTCTCAGAAAGGTATTTTCTAATGTTCATATGAGTATATATTTTTTTCCAATATAGGTCTCAATGTGCTCCCAAATATCCCTTTGCAGATGCCAAGAAAACAGAGTTAACAAACTACTCCATTAAAAGAAAGCTGTAGCTCTGTGAGATTAATTCATACATCACAAAGAACTTGTCAGACAGTTTCCTTCTAGTTCTTATCTGGGAATATTGTGTTTGTCACCATGTTCATCAAAGCAATCCAAAACATCCCGTCTCAGAATCCCCAAAACGGTGCTACCAAACTGATCCATGAAAAGAATCCTGTAACTCTGTGAGATGAATTAACACATCATGAAATGGTTTTTCAGAAAGCTTCTTTCTAGCTTTTATATGAGGATATTTCCTTTGTCACCTTAAGCTTCAATGAACTCCAAAATATCAGACTGCAGATCCCAAGAAAACAGTGGTAGCAAACTTCTTAACAAAAATTACAGTGTAACTCTGTGAGATGAATTCATGCATCACAAAGAGCCTTCTCAGTAAGCTTCTTTTTGGTTTTTGTCTGAGGATATTTCCTATTTTACGATCAGCCTCAACTCGCTCCCAAATATCCCTTTGCAGATTCCACGATAACAGTGTTAGCAAACTGTTCCATGAAAAGAAAGGGGTAACTGTGAGATGAACTCACACATCACAAAAAACTTTCTCATAAGGCTTCTTTCTAGTTTTCATCTGAGGATATTTCCTTTGTCACCATAGGCTTCAATGAGATCCAAATTATCCCTTCTCAGATTAACCAAAAACAGTGCTACCAAACGTATCCATGAAAAGAATCATGTAACTCTGTGAGATGATAACACTTCAGAATACAGTTTCTCAGAAAGTTTTTTCTAGTTTTTATCTAAGGGTATTTCCTTTGTTACCATAGGCTTCATTACGACCCAAAATATTCCTTCTCAGATTCCCCAAAACCATTGCTACCAAACTGTTCCTAGAAAAGAATCGTGTAAAACTGTGAGATGAATTCACAAATCACAAAGCAGTTTCTCAGAAACTTTCTTTTTTTTTTTTTTTTTTTTTTTTTTTTTTTTTAGAATAGTCCCTTTTTCACCATTGGCCTCAATGAGCTCCCAAATATCCCTCTGTAGATTCCACGAAGACAGTGTTAGCAAACTGCTCCATGAAAAGAAAGGTGTATCTCTGTGAGATGAATTCACACATCACAAAACAATTTCTTAGAAAACTTCTTCTGGTTTTTGTCTGGGGGTATTTCCTTTGTCACCATATTCTTCAATGCGCTCCCAAATATGCTATTGCAGATTCCATGAAAACAGTGTTATCAAACTCCTCAATGAAAACAACTGTGTATCCACATTAGTTGAATTCACACATACAAAAGTAGTTTCTCAGAAACCTTCTTTCTAGTTTTTATCTGAGGATATTGCCTTTTTCACCATAGACCTCAATGCGCTCCCGTATATCACTTTGCGGATTCCAAAAAAACAGGCTTTGCAATCTGCTTCATGAAAAGAAACGTGTAGCTCTATGAGATGAATTCACACATCACAAAGAAATTTCTCAGAAAGCTTCATTCTAGTTTTTATCTGAGGATATATCCTTTGTCACCATAGGGTATCAACATCGGCCTCAATGCAATCCAAAATATCCCTTCACAGATTCCCCAAAAACAGCGTTACCAATGTTCTCCATGAAAAGTATGGTGTAACTCTGTGAGATGAATTCAAACATCACACAGCTGTTTCTCAGAAATCTTTTTTCCAGCTTTTGTCTGAGGATATTTCCTTTTTCAACATTTGCCTCAATGCACTCGCAAATATCCCTTTGCAGATTTCAAAAAAAAGTGTTTGCAAATTGCTCCATGAAAAGAAAGGTGTAAGTCTGTGAGTTGAATTCACACATCACAAAGAAGTTTCTCAGAAAGCTTCTTTTTGTTTTGTTTCTTAGGATCATTCCTTTGTCACCATAGGCTTCAATGCGCTCCCAAATATCCTATTGCAGATTCCACAAAAACAGTGTTATCATACTGCTCAATGAAAACAACAGTGTATCTCTGTGAGATGAATTCACACATCTAAATGTTGTTTCTCTGAAAGCTCCTTTGTAGATTTTATCTGAGGATATTTACTTTTTGACCATACTCTTCAATGTGATCTGTAATGTACCATCGCAGATTCCACAGAAAAACAGTTAGCACACTTGTCAATGAACAGAACGGTGTAACTCTGTAAGGTTAATTCACAAATCACAAAGAAATTTCTCAGAATGTTTCCTTCTAGATTTTATCTGAGGATATATCCTTTGTCACCACAGGCTTCAATGTGACCGAAAATATTCCTTCTCAGATTCCCGAAAAACAGTGTCACCAAACTGCTCCATGAAAAGAATCGTGTAACCCTGTAAGATGAATTCACACATCACAAAGCAGTTTTTCAGAAAACTTCTTTCTACTTTTTTTCTGAGCATATGTCCTTTTTCACCATTTGCCTCAATGCACTTGCAAATATCCCTTTGCAGATTCCACGAAAATAGTATTAGCAAACCGCTCCATGAAAATAAAGGTGTAAATCCATGAGATGATTTCACACATTTCAAAGCAGTTTCTCAGAAAGTTTGTTTTTTTGTGTGTCTGATTATAATTCCTTTGTCACCATAGTCTTTGATGTGCTCCTAAATAACTCTTCTCAGGTACCACAAAAACAGAGATGATGGACTGTTCAACCAACAAAAAGGTAAAACTCTATGAGATGAATACAAACCTTTTCTTGAAAATCTTCTCTCCAGTTTTCATCTGAAGTTATTTCCTTTTTCACCATAGGCACCTAGGAGGTGTCGAATATCCCTTTGCAGATTCCATAAAAACAGTGCTACCAAACTTCTCAAATGAAACAAAGGTGTAACACTGTGTGATGAATTCACCTATCACAAAGAAATTTCACAGAAAGCTTCTTTCTAGTCTTTATCTCGGGATATTCCCTTTTCCACCATCAGATTCCATGCACTCCAAAATATCCGTTCTCAGACATCACAAAAGCAGTGCTACCAAACTGATCCATGAAATGAATTGTGTATCTCTGTGAAATGAATTAACACAACACAAATTGGTTTCTCAGAAAGATTCTTTCTAGTTTTAATATGAGGATATTTTCTTTGTCACCATAATCTTCAATGTGATCCAAAATATCACATTGCAGATTCTAAGGAAACAGTCTTAACAAACTGCTCAATGAAAAGAACAGTGTAACTCTGTGAAATGAATTCACACCTTACAAAGCAGTCTCTCAGGAAGCTTCTTTTTGTTTTTTATCTGATTATATTCCCCTCGTCACCATAAGCTTCAATGCACTCCCAAATGTCCTACTGCAGATTCCACGAAAACAGTGTTATCAAACTGCTCAATGAAATGAATGGTGTAACTCTGTGAGGTGAATTCACACATCAAAAAGCAGTTTCTCAGAAAGCCACCTTGTAGTTTCTATCTCAGCATATTTACTTTTTCACTATAGGCCTCAATGGACTCCAAAATATCCCTTTGCAGATTCCACGAAAACAGTGTCAGAAAACTGCTCCATGAAAAGAACAGTGTAGTTCTGTGAGATGAATTAATACATCACAAAAACTTTCTTAGAAAGATTCTTCCTAGTTTTTATCTCATATTACCTTTGTCACCATAGGCTTCTATGCAATCCAAAATATCCCTTCTCAGATTCCCCAAAAACAGTGCTACCTAACTGAACCATGAAAAGGATCGTGTAACTAAGTGCATTGAATTAGCATATCACAATGCCGTTTCTCAGAAAGCTTCTTTCTAGTTTTTATATGAGGATATTTCCTTTGTCACCATAAGCATAAATGCATTCCGCAATACCAGATTGCAGATTGGAAGAAAACAGTGTTAGCAAACTGCTCAATGAAAAGAAAAGTGTAACTCTATGAGATGAATTCACACATCACAAAGAAGTTTCTCAAAAAGTTTCTTTCTAGTTTTTATTTGAGGATATTTACTTTTTCACCATTTGTCTCAATGCACTCCCAAATATCCCTTTGCAGATTCCACGAAAACAATGTTAGCAAACTGCTTCATGAAAAGAAAGGTGCAACCCTGTGAGATGAATTCAAATTTCAAAAAGAACTTTCTCAGAAATTTCTTTCTAGTTTTTATCTGAGGATATTTACTTTGTCACCATAGGCATTAATACTATTGAAAATATCCCCTTTAGATTAATCAAAAACAGCACTGCTAAACTGATCCATGAAAAGAGTCGTGTAACTCTGTGAGATGAATTAACCCATCACAAAGCGGTATCTCAGAAAGCTTCTTTCTAGGTTTTCCATGAGGATATTTCCTTTGTCAAGATAAGATTCCACATGCTCCGAAATATTCCATTGCAGAATGCAACAAAGCAGTGTTAGAAAACCTGATCAATGAGAAGATCAGTGTAACTCTGTGAGATGAATTCACACATCAGAAACCAGTTTCTCAGAAAGCTTCTTTCTCGTTTTTATCTGAGGGTATTTGTTATTTCACTACAGGCCTCAATGTGCTCACAAATATACCTTTGCAGATTCCACAAAAACTGTTAGCAAACTGCTCTATGAAAACAAATGTGCAAGTCTGTGAGATAAATTCACACATCACAAATAACTTTCTCAGAAAGCTTCCTTCTAGTTTTTATCTGAGGATATTTCCTTTGTCACCATAGGCTTCAATGTGATCCAAAATATTCCTTTTCAGATTCCCCAAAAACAGTGTTACCAAACTGCTCCATGAAAATAATGGTGTAACTCTGGGAGGTGAATTCACACATCACAAAGCAGTTTCTGCAAAAACTTCTTTGTAGTATTTATCTGCATATATATTTTTTTCACCATAGGCCTCAGGGTCCTCCCAAATATCCATTTGCACATTACACAAAAACAGTGTTAGCAAACTTCTCCATGAAACAAAAGGTGTAACTTTGTAAGATTAATTCACACATCACAAAGAAGTTTCCCTGAAAGCTTCTTTCTAGTTGTTATCTGAGGATATTTCCTTTGTCTCAATAAGCCTCAAAGCAGTCCAAAATATCATATTGCAGATTAAAAGAAAACAGTGTTAGCAAACTGGGCAATGAATAGAACAGTGTAACTCTGTGGGATGAATTCACACATCACAAAACAGTTTCTCATAAAGCCTTCTTCTAGTTTTTATCTCAGGATATTTACTTTTTCAATATAGGCCTCAAAGGGCTCTGAAATATCCCTTTGGAGATTCCACAAAAACAGTGTCAGAAAACTGCTCCATGAAAAGAAAGGTATTTCTCTGTGAGATGAATTCACACATCACAAAAACTTCCTAAGCAAGCCTTTTTCTAATTTTTAGCTGATGATATTCCCTTCGTCACCATAGGCTTCAAAGCGATCTAAAATGTCCCTTCTCAAATTCCCCAAAACCGTGCTACCAAACTGCTCCATGAAAAGTTTTGTGTAAATCAATGAGGTGAATTCATGAATCACAAAGTAGTTTCTCAGAAAGCTTCTTTCTACTTTTTGTCTGGGGATATTTCCTTTGTCACCATAAACTTCAATGCGTTCTGAAATATCCCATTGCAGATTCCAAGAAAGCAGTGTTAGCGAACAGCGTAACTCTGTAAGATGAATTCACACATCACAAAGAAGTCTCTAAAAGTTTCTTTCTAGTTTTCATCTGAAGATATTTCCTTTTTCACCATAGGCCTCAATGCACTCCCAAATATCCCTCTGCAGATTCCACCACAACAGTGTTAGCAAAGTGCTCCATGAAAAGGAAAGGTGTAATTCTGTGTGATGAATTGAAACATCACAAAGAACTTTCTCAGAAATCTTCTTTCTAATTTTTATCTGAGGATATTTACTTTGTCACCATAGGCTTTAATGCAATCCAAAATATCCCCTATCAGATTAACCAAAAACAGTGCTATCAAACTGCTCCATGAAAAGTATGGTGTAACTCTGTGAGATGAATTAACTCATCACAAAGCTGTTTCTCAGATAGTATCTTTCTCGTTTTTGTATGAGGATATTTCCTTTGTCACCATAAGCTTCAAAGCGCTCTGAAATATCATATTGCATATTGAAAGAAAACAGTGTTAGTAAACTGCTCAATGAAAAGAACAGTGTAACTCTGTAAGATGAATTTATATATCACAAAACAGTTTCACAGAAAGCTTCTTTCTAGTTTTTATCTGAGGATATTTGCTTTTTCACCATAGGCCTCAATGAGATCCAAAACATCCCTTCTCAATTTCCATGAAAACAGTACTACCAATCTGCTCCATAAATAGAATGGTGTAAATCTGTGAGATGAATTCACACACCGCAAAACTGTTTATCAGAAATCTTCTTTCTAGTTTTTAACTGAGGATATTTCCTTTTTCACCATATTCCTCAATGCGCTCCCAAATATCCCATTGCAGATTCCACAAAAAAAAGTGTTAGCAATCTTCTCAATGAAAAGAGAAGTGTACCTCTGTCAGATGAATTCACACATCGAAAGGAAGTTTCTTAGAAAGTTGTTTTATAGTTTTTATCTGGGGATGTTTCCTTTTTCACCATAGGCCTCAAGGCGCTCCAAAATATCCCTTTGCAAATTCCACGAAAAGAGTGTTAGCAAGCTGCTCCATGAAACGAAAGGTGTATTTTGTTTGTCATTACAGGCTTCAATGCCATCCAATATATCCCTTCTCAGATTTCCCAAAAACAGTTCAACCAAACTGCTCCATGAAAAAAATCATGTAACTCTGGGAGATGAATTAGCAAATCAAAAAGCAGTTTCTCAGAAAGCTTCTTTCTAGTTTGTGTATGAGGATATTTTCATTTTTACTATAGGCCTCAATGCACTTGCAAATATCCTCTGCAGATTTCACGAAAATAGTGTTAGCAAATTGCTCCATGAAAAGAAACATGTAAATCTGTGAGATGAATTCACAAATCACAAAGCAGTTTCTCAGAAACCTTTTTTTGGTTTTTATCTAAGAATATTTCCTTTGTCAACATAGGTTTCAATGCACTCCAAAATATGCTATTGCAGATTCCTCAACAACAGCGTTATCAAATTGCTCCAAGAAAAGAATCATTTAACTCTGTGAGATGAATTCACAAATTACAAAGCAGTTTCTCAGAAAGATTCTTTCCAGTTTTTATCTGAGAATATTTTCTTTGTCACCATAAGCTTCACTGTGCTAAGAAACATCCCATTGCAGATTCCAAGAAAACAGTGTTAGCAAACTGCTCAATGTAAAGAACGATGTAACTCTGTAAGATGAATTAACCCATCACAAAGCAGTTTCTCAGAAAGCTTCTATCTAGTTTTTATTTGAGGATATTTCCTTTTCCACCCTAAGCTTCAATGCACTCTGAAATATCAGACTGCAGATTCCAAGAAAACAGTATTAGTAAACTGCTCCATGAAAAGAACAGTGTAACTATGTGAGGTGAATTTACACATCACAAAATAGTTTCTCAGAAATCTTCTTTCTAGTTTTTGTCTCAAAATATTTCCTTTTACACCATAACCCTCAATGCACTCCCAACTATCCCTTTGTAGATTCCGTGAAAATACTTATAGCAAACTACTCCATGAAAAGAAAGGTGTCAATCTGTGAGATGAATTCACACATCATAAATCAGTATCTCAGAAATCTTCTTTTTGGTTTTTGTCTGAGGATATTTCCTTTATTATGATAGATCTCACCTCACTTCCAAATATCCCTTTGCAGATTCCCCAAAAACAGTGTTAGCAAACTGCTCCTTGAAAAGAAAGATGTAACTCTGTGAGATGAATTCACAAATGACAAAACAGTTTCTCAGAAAGTTTCTTTTTGGTTTATGCCTGGGGATATTTCTTTTGTCACCATATTCTCAACTCTCAAATATCCTATTGCAGATTCCACGAAATGAACAGTGTAATTCTGTGACTTGAATTCACACAACACAAAGTCGTTTCTCAGAAAGCTTCTTTTTGGTTTTTCTGTTAGGATTTTTCCTTTGTCACCAGAGACTTCAATACGCTCCCAAATATTCTGTTGCAGATTCCATGAAAGCAGTGTTATCAACTTGCACAATGAAAAGAATGGTGCAACTCTGTGAGATGAATTCACACATCACAAAACAGTTTCTCAGAAAGCTTCTTTCTAGATTTTTCTGAGGATATTTCCTTTTTCACAATAGGCTTCAAAGCGTTCCCAAATATCCCTTTGCAGATTCCACGAAAACTCTGTTAGCCAACAGCCCCATGAAAAGAAAGGTTTATCTCTGTGGGATAATTTCACACATCACAAAGAAGTGCCTCAGAAAGATTCTTTATAGTTTTTATCTGAGAATATTGCCTTAGTCACTATAGGCTTCAATGCCATCAAAAGTATCCCCTCTCAGATTGCCCAAAAACAGTGCTACGAAACTGATCCATGAAAAGAATCACGTAACTCTTTGAGTGGAATTAACACATCACAAAGTGGTTTCTCAGAAAGCTTCTTTTTGGTTTTTTTTTTTTTCTGAGGATATTTCCTTTGTAACCATAAGCTTCAAAGTGCTCTGAATTATCCCATTGCAAATTCCAAGAAAACAGTGTTACCAAACTTCTTAGTGTAAAGAACAGGGTAATTCTCCGATATGAATTCACACATCACAAAGCAGTTTCTCAGAAACCTTTTTTCTAGTTTTTGTCTGAGAATATTTCTTTAATCACAATAAGCTTCAATGTGGTCCAAAATATGCCATTGTAGATTCCAAGAAAACAGTGTTAGCAAACTGCTTAATGAGGACAGTGTAACTCAGTTAGCTGAATTCACACATCTCAAAGCAGTGTCTCAAAAAGCTTCTTTTTGGTTTTTATCTGAAGATATTTCCTTTGCACCATAGGCTTCAATGAGCTCCCAAATATCCTCTTGCCGATTCTATGATAACAGTGTTATCAAACTGGTCGATGAAAAGAATGGTGTAACTATGTGAGATGAATTCACAAATCACAAAACAGTTTCTCAGAAAGCTTTCTTCTTGTTTTTATCTGATTATATTTCTTTTTTCACTGTAGGCCTCAATGTGCTCCCAAATATCCCTTTGCAGGTTCCATGAAAACTCTGTTAGCAAACTGTTCCATGAACAGAAAGGTGTCATTCTGTGAGACGAATTCACACAACACAGAGAACTTTCTCAGAAAGCTTCTTTATAGTTGTTATCTGAGGATATCTTCCTTTTCACCATGGACTTTAATGTGATCCAAAATATCTCTCTCAGATTCCATGAAAACAATGATAACACACTGATCCATGAAAAGTTTCATGTTTTGCTGTGAGAAGAATTAACACATCTCAAAGCAGCTTCTCAGAAAGCTTATTTTTCATTTTTATAAGAGAATATTTCATTTGTCATCATAGGCTTCAATGCGATCAAAATATCCCTTCTCAGATTCCCAAAAACAGTGCAATCAAACTGCCACACAAAAGGAATCGTGTAACTCTGAGATGAATTCACACATCACAAAGCAGTTTCTCAGAAACCTTGTTTCCAGTTTTTGTCTGAGGATGTTTCCTTTGTCACCATAAGGTTCAATGTGCTCTGAAATATCCCATTGCAGATTCCAAGAAAACAGTGTTAGCAAACTGCTCAGTGAAAAGAACAGTGTAACTCTGTGAGATGAATTGACACAACACAAAGCAATTCTTCAGAAAACTTCTTTTTGGTTTTCACCTGAGGATATTTCCTTTGTCACCATAATCTTCAAGGCACTCCCAAATATTCTATGATAGATTCCATGAAAAAAGTGGTATCAAATGGCTCAATAAAAGCAATGAGATAGCTCAGTGAGATGAATTCACACATCATAAAGCAGTTTCTCAGAAAACTTCTTTCTAAATTTTATGTGAGGATATTGACTTTTTCACTATAGTCTACAATGCACTCCCAAATATCCCACTGCAGATTGCACAAAAACAGCATTAACAAACTGCTACATTAAAACAAACATGTAACTCAGTGAGGTGAATAAACACATAACAAAGCAGTTTCTCAGAAACCATATTTCCGTTTTCATATGTGGATGCTTCTCTTGTCACCATAGACTTCAATCCGATTCAAATATCCCTTCTCAGATTCCCCTTAAACAGTGCTACCAAACTGCTCCATGAAAAGAGTCGTGTAATGCTGTGAGATGAATTAACACATCTCAAAGCGGCTTCTCAGAAAACTTCTTTCTAGTTTTTATTTGAGGATACTTCCTTTGTCACCATATGTTTCAATGTGATCCAAAATATCCCTTCTCAGATTCCGCAAAAACAATGGTAACAAACTGCTCCGTGAAAAGAATCGTGTAACACTGTGAGATGAATTCAGAAAACACAAAGCAGTTTCTCCAGAAGTTTCTTTCTTGTTTCTGTCTCAGGATATTTCCTTTATCACCATAAGCTCCAATGCACTCCGAAATATCCCACTGTAGCTTCCAAGAAAAGAGTGTTAGCAAATTGCTTAATGAAAACAACAGTGTAACTCTGTTTGTTGAATTCACACATCACACAGCAGTTTCTCAGAAAGCTCCTTTCTAGTTTTTATCTGAGGATATTTCCTTTGTCACCATAGTCTTCAATGAGATCCGAATTATCCCTTCTCAGATTCCATGAAAATTGTGGTCCATGAAAAGAAATGTGTAACTCTGTGAGATGAATGCACACATCACAAAGAAGTTTCTCAAAATGCTTCTTTCTAGTTTTTATCTGAGGATATTTCGTTTGTCACCACAGGCTTCAATGCGATCCAAAATATCCCTTTTCAGATTACCCAAAACAAAGCTATCAATTTTTTCCATGAAAAGAATTATATAACTCTGCAATGAATTCACAAATCAAAAAGCAGTTTCTCAGAATGTTTCTTCGTAGTTTTCATCTGAAGATATTTACTTTTTCACAATAAACTTCAATGCACTCTATAGTATCCCATCATAAATTCCAAGCTAACTGTGTTAGCAAACTGCTCAATGAAAAGAACAGGATAACTCTGTGAGTTGAATTCACATATCACAAAGCAGTTTATCAGAAAGCTTCTTTTTGATTTTCCTATGGGGATATTTCCTCTATCACCATAGGCTTCAATGTACTCCAAAATATCCTATTGCAGACTTCTCGAAAACAGTGTTATCAAGTAGCTCAAAGCAAAGAATGGTTTGGCTCTGTGAGATGAATTCACCCATCACATAGCAGATTCTCAGAAAGCTTCCTTCTAGTTTTTATCAGAGAATATTTCCTCTTTCACCGACGGCCTCAATGTGCTCCCAAATAAACCTTTGCAGATTCCATGAAAAGAGGGTTAGCAAATTGCTCCATGAAAAAAAAGGTGTAACTCTGTGAGATGAATTCACACATCACTAAGAACTTTCTCAGAACTCTTCTTTCTAGTTTTTATCTGAGGATATTTCCTTTGTCACCGTAGGCTTCAATGCGATCCAAAATATCCTTTCTCAGATTCCCCAAAAACTGTGCTATCAAAGTGATCCATTGAAAGCATCGTGTAACTCTCTGATGTGAATTCATAAACTGCAAAGGAGTTTCTCAGAAAGTTTCTTTCTAGTTTTTGTCTGGGGATATTTAATTTTTAAGAGTAGGCTTCAATGCACTTCAAAATATGCCATTGCAGATTCTAAGAGAACAGTGTTAGTAAACTCCTCAATGCAAAGAGCATTGTAATTCTATGACATGAATTCACACATCACTAAGCAGTTTCTCAGAAAACTTCTTTCTCATTTTTCTATGAGAATATTTCTTTTTTTGCTGTAAGCCTCAATGCACTTGCAAATATCCCTTTGCGGATTCCACGAAAACTGTGTAAGCAAACTGATCAATGAGAAGAAAGGTGTTCTCCGTGAGGTGAATTCACACATCACAAATAACTTTCAGAAAGCTTCTTTCTAATTTTTATCGGAGGATATTTCCTTACTCACCACAGGCTTCAGTGCGATCCAAAACATCCCATCTCTGATTTCCCCAAAAAAGTGCTACCAACTACCCCATGAAAAGAATCGTGTGTCTCTGTGAGATGAATTCACAAATCACAAAGCAGTTTCTCAGAAAGCTTCTTTCTAGTTTTGTCAGAGGTTATTTCCTATTTCACCACAAACTTCAAGGCCCTCGGAAATGTTCCATTGTTGATTCCAAGAAAGCAGTGTTAGCAAACTGCTCAATGACAAAAACAGTGTAACTCTGTGAGTTAAATTCACACATCACAAAGCAGTTTCTCAGAAAGTTTCTTATTGACTTTTCTCTGACGATATATTCCCTGTCACATAGCCTTCAATGAGCTACTAAATATCCTATTGCAGATTCCACGAAAAAAGTGTTATCAAACTGCACAATGAGAGGAAGGGTGTAACCTTGTGAGATGAATTCACACATCACAAAGCAGTTTCTCTGAAAGATTCTTTCTAGATTTTCTCTGAGGATATTTCCTTTTTCCATATAGGCCTCAATGGAATTCCCAAATATCTCTTTCAAGATTAAATGAAAACTGTGTTAGCAAACTGCTCCATGAAAAGAAAGGTGCAACACTGTGAGAAGAATTCATACATCAGAAAGAACTTTCTCAGATAGATTCTTTCTAGTTTTTATCTGAGGATATTTCCCTTTTCACTGTACATCTCAATACATTCCCAAATTTCCCTTTGTAGATTCCATGAAAACAATGTCTTCAAGATGCTCCTTAAAAAGAAAGGTGTAACACCATGACATGATTTCACACATCAGAAAAAACTTTCTCAGAAAGCCTCTTTCTGATTTTTATCTGAGGATATTTCCTTTGTAATCATAGGCTTCAATGCAATCCAAAATATTCCTTCTCAGATCCCTGAAAATCCGTGCTACAAAACTGATCAATGAAAGGAATCATGTAACTCTGTATGATGAATGAACACATCATGTACCAGTTACTCAGAAAACTTCTTTCTCAATTTTATCTGAGGATTTTTCCTTTATCACCATGGACCTCAAAACGTCCCCAAATATCCCTTTGTGGATTTCATGAAAAGAGTGTTTGCAAACTACTCCATGAATAGAAAGATGTAACTCTGTGAGAAGAATCCACACATCACAAATAACTTTCTCAAACACCTTCTTTCTAGTTTTTAACTGAGGATATTTGCTTTGTCACTATAGGCTTCAATGTGATCCAATATATCCCTTCTCAGATTCCCCAAAAACAATGCTACCAAACTGATCCATGAAAAGAATCATGTAACTCTGTTAGATGAACTAACACATAACAAAGCAGTGTCTCAGAAAGCTTCTTTCTAGTTTTTCTATGAGGATATTTCCTTTGTCACCATAGGCTTCAATGTGGTCTGAAATATCCTATTGCAGATTCCAGGAAAACAGTGTTATCAAACTTCATTGATAACAGTGTTATCAATGAAAAAAATGGTGTAACTCTGTGGAATGAATTCACACAACACAAAGCTGTTTCTTCCAAAGTTTCTTTCTAGTTTTTATCTGAGGATATTTTCTTTATCACCATAGGCCTCAAAGCATTCCAAAATATCACTTTGCAGATTCCACAAAAACACTGTTAGTACATTGCTCCATGAAAAGAAATGTGTACCTCTGTGAGATGAATTCACACATTACAAAAAACTTTCTCAGAAAGCTTCTTTCTAGTTTTTATGTGAGGATATTCTCCTTTTCAGTATAGGCCTCAATGTGCTCACAAATATCCCTGTGCAGATTCCATGAAAACTGTTAGCAAACTGCTCCATGAAAAGAAAGTTGTAACTCTGTGAGATGAATTAACACATCACAAAACGGTATCTAAGGAATCTTCTTTCTAGTTTTTTTTTAATTTTTTAATTTTTATTTTTTTTCTGGTCTCTCATTGTTTACAAAATCTTTTTTTATTATTATTATACTTTAAGTTCTAGGGAACATGTGCACTTAACTTGTTTGGGTTTGTTACATATGTATGCGCTGTGCCATGTTGGTGTGCTGCACCCATCAACTCATCAGCACCCATCAATCGTCATTT
Organism: Papio anubis; assembly: GCF_008728515.1. Taxonomy (NCBI): domain Eukaryota; kingdom Metazoa; phylum Chordata; class Mammalia; order Primates; family Cercopithecidae; genus Papio; species Papio anubis. The sequence goes on along the minus strand of NW_022166420.1, from coordinate 314,679 downwards.
TACATCAGATGATAGAACTCCCAATGCAATCCCTCCCCCTCCCTCCCCATGATGAGCCCAGTATTGTGATGTCCTCTTTGAGTCAGAGTTGTATCTCATTTGTTCAGTTCCCACGGGTAGAGAACATGCGGTGTTTGGTTTCTGTTCTTGTGATAGTTTGCTAAGGAGAAGCCAGTGGACTTTCCAGCTGCATCCATGTCCCTAGGACACAAACTCATCCTTTTAGCTGCATAGTATTCGCATGGTGTATGTGCCAAATTTTCTTTAATCAGTCTGTCACTGTTGGACATTTGGATTGATTCCAAGTCTTTGTTATTGTGAATGGTGCCTTACTTAATATTAAGCTTATGCGTGTGCATGTGTCTTTATAGCAGCATGATTTATAATCCTTTGGGTATATACCAGTAATGGGATGGCTGGTCATATGGGTACATCTAGTTCTAGATCTGGCGAGGAATAAGCCATACTGTTTTCCAGAATGGTTGAACTACTTTACAATCCACCAACATTGTGAAAGTGTTCCTATTTCTCCACAGCCTCTCAGCACCTGTTGAACCTGGCTTTTAATGATTGCCATTCTAACTGGTGTGAGATTGGTATCTCATTGTGGTTTTGATTTGCATTTCTCTGATGGCCAGTGATGATGAGCGTTTTTCATGTGTCACCATTGGCTGTATGGAGAGATATCTTCTTTTTGAAAATGTCATTCATATCTTTTTGTCCACTTTTGATGGGGTTGTTTTTTTTCTTATGCGTTGTTTGTGTTCTTTGTAGGTTCTTGATATTAGCCCGCTTTGTCGGATAATTAGATTACTTAAATTTTCTCCCCATTCTGTGGGATTTGCCTGTTCACTCTCATGAGTAGTTCCTTTTGCTGTGCTGAAGCTTTTTGGTTAATTAGATCCCATTTGTAGTCTGGCTTTGCTGCCGTTGCTTTTTGGTGTTTTTAGACATGGAAGGCTTTTGCCGTACCTATGTCTGAATGGGTACTACCTAGGTTTTCCTCTAGGGTTTTATGGTATTAGGTCTAACATTTAGATCTCTAATCCATCTTGAGATTAATTTTCATTATAAGGAGTAAGGAGAAAGGATCAGTTTCAGCTTTCTACTTATGGCTAGCCAATTTTCCCAGCACCATTTTATTAAATGGGAATCCTTTCCCAAACAACTTGTTTCTCTCAGGTTTGTCAAAAGATCAGATGGCTGTAGATGTGTGGTATTATTATTTCTGAGGGACTCTGTTCTGTTCCATTGGTCTATATCTGTTTTGGTACCAGTACCATGCTGTTTGGTTACTGTAGCCTTGTAGTATAGTTTGAAGTCAGGTGGTATTGCTCAACTTTGTTCTTTTAACATAGGATTGTCTTGGAGATCGGGTTCTTTTTGGTTCCATATGAACTTCAAGCAGTTCTTTCCAAATCTGAAAGAAACTCATTGGTAGCTTGATGGGGATGGCATTGAATATAAATAACCTTGGGCAATATGGCCATTTCACCATATTGATTCTTCCTATCCATGAGCATGGTATGTTCTTCCATTTGTTTTGTGTCCTCTTTGATTTCACTGAGCAGTGGTTTTGTAGTTCTCCTTGAAGAGGTCCTTTACATCCCTTGTAAGTTGGATTCCTAGGTATTTTGTTATTCTCTTTGAAGCAATTGTGAATGGAAGTTCATTCCTTGATTTGGCTCTCTATGTACTAGTGTATAAGAATGCTTGTGATTTTTGCACATTAATTTTGTATCCTGAGACTTTGCTGAAGATGCTTATCAGCTTAAGGAGATTTTAGGCAGAGACAATGGGGTGTTCTAAATATACAATCATGTCATCTGCAAACAGGGACAATTTGACTTCTTCTTTTCCTAACTGAATACCCTTCGTTTCTTTCTCTTGCCTGATTGCCCTAGCCAGAACTTCCAACACTATGTTGAATAGGAGTGGTGAAAGAGGGCATCCCTGTCTTGTGCCAGTTTTCAAAGGGAATTTTTACAGTTTATGCCCATTCAGTATGATATTGGCTGTGGGTTTGTCCTAAATAGCTCTTATGATTTTGAGGTACATTCCAACAATACCGAATTTGTTGAGCGTTTTTAGCATGTAGGGCTGTTGAATTTTATCAAAAGCCTTTTCTGCATCTATTGAGATAATCATGTGGTTCTTGTCTCTGGTTCTGTTTATATGCTGGATTATGTTTATTGATTTGCAAATGTTGAACCAGCCTTGCATCCCAGGGATGAAGCCCACTTGATCATGGTGGATAAGCTTTAGGAAATAAAGAGAACGCCACAAAGATACTCCTCGAGAAGAGCAACTCCAAGACACATAGTACCAGATTCACAAAGTTGAAATGAAGGAAAAAATCTTAAGGGCAGCCAGAGAGAAAGGTCGGGTTTACCCACAAAGGAAGCCCATCAGACTAACAGCGAATCTCTAGAGCAGAAACTCTACAAATAAGAAGAGAGTGGGAGCCAATATTCAGCATTCTTAAAAAAAGAATTTACACTAGCCTTGGAATTTCATATCCAGCCAAACTAAGTTTCATAAATTGAAAGGGAGAAATAAAATCCTTTACAGATAAGCAAATGCTTAGAGATTTTGTCACCACTAGGTCTATACAAAGAGACCCACAGAAGGAAGCACTCAACATGGAAGGAACAATGCAATTTTCCAGCCATTGCAAAAACATGCCAAAATGTAGACCATTTTAGGCTGGAAGAAACTGCATCAACTAACGAGCAAAATAACCAGTTAATATCGCCAATGGCAGGATCAAGTTCACACATAACAATCTTAACCTTAAATGTAAATGAACTAAATACCCCAATTAAAGGACACAGACTGGCAAACTGGATAAAGAGTCAAGACCCATCAGTCTGCTGTATTCAGAACCATCTCACCACTTAGGGCATACATAGGCTCAAAATAAAGGGATGGAGGAAGATTTAAACAAATGGAGAACAAAAAGCAGGAGTTGCAATACTAGTCTCTGGTAAAACAGACTTTAAATACATCAAAGATCCAAAAGAGACAAAAGAAGGTCATTACATAATGGTAAAGTGATCAAATTCATAGGAAGAGCTAACTATCCTAAATATATGCACCCCAATACAGGAGCACCCGGATTCAGAAAGCAAGTCCTTAGAGACTACAAAGAGACTTAGACTCCCATACAGTAATGGGAGACTTCAACCTCCACTGTCAACATTAGACAGATCAACAAGACAGAAAAGTTAACAAGGATATCAGAATTAAACTCATCTCTGCAGCAAGCAGACCTAATGAACATCTATGAACTCTCCACCCCAAATCAACAGAATATATACATTCTTTCTCAGCACCACATTGCACTTATTCCAAAAATTGACCACACTGGTGGAAGTAGAAGTACTCCTCAGCAAATGTACAAGAACAGAAATTATAACAAACTGTCTCTCCAGACCACAGTGCAATCAAACTAGAACTCAGGACTAAGAAACTCAATCAAAACCGCTCCAACGCTACATGGAAACTGAACAACCTGCTCCTGAATGACTGCAGATTTACATAATGAAATGAAGGCTTGAAATAAAGATGTTCTTTGAAACTAATGAAAACAAAAGATACTACATGCAAGTCTCTGGGACACATTTAAAGCAGTGTGTAGAAATTTATAGCTTTAAATTCCCACAAAGGCTTAGGAAATATCTAAAATTGACCTCTAACATCACAATTAAAAGAACTAGAGAAGCAAAAGAGCAAACATTCAAAGAAAGCTAGCAGAAGGCAAAGAAATAGCAAGATCAGGAACAGAGACTGAAGGAGATAGAGACACAAAACCACTCAAAATCAATGAATCCAGGGTTTGGTTTTGAAAAAAGATCAACAAATTGACAGACCACTAGCAAGACTAATAAAGAAAGAAAAGAGAAGAATCAAATAGATGCAATAAAAAATGATAAAGGGGATATCACCACCGACCCCACAATACAAACTACCATCAAAAGAATACTATAAACACTTCTACACAAATAAACTGGAAAATCTAGAAAAGAAAATGGATAATTTCCTGGACGCTTACACTCTTCAAAGACTAAACCAGGGAAGAAGTTGAATCCCTGAATAGACCAATATGCTTGAGCTCTGAAATTGAGGCAATAGTGTAATACCTAGCCAAAAGTCCAGGACCAGATGGATTCTGGCGAATTCTACCAGAGGTACAAGGAGGAGCTGGTACCATTCCTTCTGAAACTATTCAATCCATAGAAAAAGAGAATCCTCCCTAATTCATTTTATGGGGCCAACATCATCCTGATACCAAAGCCTGGTAGAACCCACAACAAAAAAAAGAATTTTTAGACCAATATCCCTGATGAACATCGATGCAAAATCCTCAATAGTACATGCGACCAGTTCAACCTTGGCATCAAAAGCTTTCTAGTTTTTTAGGTGAAGATATTTCCTTTGTCACCATAGGCTTCATAGTGTTCCCAAATATCCCTTTGGAGATTCCACAGAAACAGTGTATGCAAATTCTTCATGAAAAGAAAGTTAAACCTCTATGAGTTTAATTCGCACATCACAAGGAACTTTCTCAGAAAACTTCTTTCTAGTTTTTATCTGAGGTTACTTCTTTTGTCACCATAGACTTTTTTGTGATCCAATATATCCCTTCTCAGAGTCCCCAGAAACAGTGCTACCAAACTGCTCCATGAAAAGAATTGTGTAACTTTGTGAGATGAATTCAAAAATCACAAAGTAGTTTTTCAGAAAGCTTCTTTCTTGTTTTTGTCTGAGGATATTTCTTTTGTCACTATAAGCTTCAATACATTCTGAAATATCCCATTACAGATTCCTAGAAAAGAGTATTGGCAAACTACTCAAAGAAAAGAGCAGTGTAACTCTGTGAGATGAACTCACACATCACAAAGCAGTTTATCAGAAAGCTTCTTTCTAGTTTTTATATGCAGATATTTCCTTTTAAGCCATAGGCTTCAATGTGCTCCCAAATATTCCTTCTCAGATACCACAAAACTGTGATGCCAAAGTGCTCCCTCAACAGAAACGTTTAGCTCTATGAGATAAATGCACAAATTACAAGGGATTTTCTCTAAAAGATTCGCTCCAGTTTTTACCTGGAGAATTTTCTTTTTTCACCTTAGGCCCCCATGTGCTCCCAAATATCCCATTACAGATTCCTCAAAAACAGTGTTATCAAATAGCTCAATGAGAAGAAAGATTTAACTCTGTGAGATGAATGCACCCAACTCAAAACAGTCTGTCAGAAAGCTCTTTTCTAGTTTTTATCTGAGGGTATTTCATTTTTCACCATAGGCTTCTCTGTGCTCTGAATATTCCTTTGTAGATTCCACAAAATCAGAGTTAACAAACTGCTCAATGAAAAGAACGGTTTACCTCTGGGAGAGGAATTCATGTATCACAAAGAAATTCCTCAGAAAGCTCCTTTCTAGCTTTCATCTGTGCAGCATATTTACTTTTCCACCCTCAGCCTCAATGCATTCCCAAATATCCCTTCTCAGAAACCACAAAACCAGTGATGCCAAACTTCTCAATCAACAAAATGGTTTATCTCTCTGAGATGAACACACACATCACAACACAGTTTCTCATAAACCTTCTCACCAGTTTTTATCTGAAGATATTTCCTTTTTCAACATCAGCCTCTATGAGCTCCCGAAAATCCCTTTGCAGATTCCCCCAAAACAGTGCTACCAAACTGCTCAATGAAATGAAAGGTGTAAATCTGTCAGATGAATTTACCCATCACAAAGCAGTTTCTCATAAAGCTTCTTTCTAGTTTTTATCTGATATGTTTCTTTTTTCACCATAGGCCTCAAGGCGCTCCCAAATATCCCTTTGCAAATTCCAGGAAAACAGTTTTAACAAACTGCTCCATGAAAAAAAGGTGTAACTAAATGTGATGAACTCACACATCACAAAGCACTTTCTCAGAAAACTTCTCTCTAGTTTTTATCCAAGTATATTTCCTTAGTCACCAAAGGCTTCAATACAATCCAAAATATCCCTTCTTAGATTCCCCAAAAATAGTGCTACCAAACTGGCCCATGAAAAGGATCATGAAACTCTGTGAGATGAATTAACACATCAAAAACAGTTTCTTAGAGAGCTTCTTTCTAGTTTTTATAGGAGGATATTTCCTTTATCATCATAAGCTTTAATGCGCTCCTAAATATCCCATGCAGATTTCAAGAAAATAGTGTTAGCAAACTGCTCAATGAAAAGAAGAGTATAACTCCGTGAAATGAATTTACACATCAGAAAGCAGTTTCTGAGAAAGCTTCTTTCTAGTTTCTATGTGAGGATACTTCCTTTTTCACCATTGGCCTCAAAGCGCTCACAAATATACCTTTGCAGATTCCAAAAAAAAAAAAAAAAAAAAAAAAACAGTGTTAGCACACTGCTAGATGAAAAGAAAGGTACAACTCTGTGAGATGAATTCATAAATAACATAGCAGTTTCTCTGAAAGCTTCTTTTTGGTTTTTGTCAGAGGATATTTTCCTTGTCACCATAGGCTTCAATGCGCTCCCAAATATCCTACTGCAGATTCCACAAAAACAGTGTTATCAAACAGCTCAACAAAAACAACAGCTTAACTCCATGAGATGAATTCACACATGATGAACTAGTTTCTCAGAAATCTTCTTTCCAGTTTTTAATTGAGGATATTTCCTTTGTCACCATAGGCTTCAGTGTGACCCAAAATATCCCTACTCAGATTCCCCAAAAAAAGTGCTACCAAACTGTTCCATGAAAAGAATGGTGTAACTCTGTGAGGTGAATTCACATATCACAAAGCTGTTTCTCAGAAAACTTCTTTCTAGTTTTTATCTGAGGATATTTTCTTTTTCACAGTTTTAATCAATGCACTCCCCAATATCCCATAGCAGATTAAACAAAAAAAGTGTTAGCAAACTTTTCAATGAAAACAATGGTGTAACTCTGTGAGATGAATTTACACATCATGAAGCAGTTTCACAGAAAGCTTCTTTTTGGACTTTTATCTGTGTATATTTCCTTTGTCACCATAGGCTTTAATGCACTCCGAAATATCCTATTGCAGATTACATGAAAACAGTGTTATCAAACTGCTCAATGAAAAGAATGGTGAAACTCTGTAAGTTGAATTCACACATCGCAAGGCTGTTTTTCAGAACGCTTCATTCTAGTTTTTTTTCCGAGGATATTCCCTTTGTCACCACAGGCTTCAATGTGATCCAAATATCCCTTCTTAGATTCCCCAAAAATATTGGTACATGAAAAGAATCGTGTAACTGTGAGATAAATTCACACGTCACAAAACTGTTTCTCAGAAAGCTTCTTTCTAGTTTTTATATGTGGGTATTTACTTTTAAGCCACAGGCTTCAATGTGCTCCCACATATCCCTTCTCAGACACCACAAAAACAGTGGTGCCAAAGTGCTCCCTCAACAGAAGCATTTAACTCCATGAAAAAAATACACTCATCACAAAGGAGTTTCTCAGAAAGCTTCTCAAGGCCTCAAGGCACTCCAAAATATCCCTTTGCAAATTCCATTAAAGCGGTTTCAGCAAACTCTTCCATGAAAAGAAAGGTGTAACTCTGTGAGTTGAATTCACACATCTCAAAGTAATTTCAGAAAGCTTCTTTCTAGTTTTTATCTGATGATATTTCCTTTTTCAACATATTTTTCAATGTGATTCAAAAATCCCTTCTCAGATTCCCCAAAAACCGTGCAACCAAACTGTTCCATGAAAAGCATCGTGTAACTCAGTGAGATGAATTCACAAATCACAAAGCAGCTTCTCAGAAAACTTTTTGGTCTTTCTATGAGGATATTTCCTTTGTCACCACAAGCTTCAATGCGCTCTGAAAAATTAGATTGCAGATTCCAAAAAAACCAGAGTAAGCAAACTTCCCAATGCAAATAATAGTGTAAGTCTGTAAGATGAATTTGCGCATCACAAGGCAGTTTCTCAGAACACTACTTTCAAGTTTTTCTTTTAGGATACTCTCTTTTTCAAAATTGACCTGAAGGTGCTGCCAAATATCCCTTTGCATATTCCCAGAAAACAGTGTTAGCAAACTGCTCCATGAAAAGAAAAGTGTAACTCTCTGAGATGAATTCACACATCACAAAGAACTTTCTCAGAAAGCTTCTTTCTAGTTTTTATCTGAAGATACTTCCTTTGTCACCATAGGCCTCAGTGTGATCCAAAATATCCCTTCTCAGAATCCCCAAAAGCAGTGCTACCAAACTGCTCCATGAAAATAATTGTATAACTGTATGAGATGAATACACAAATCACAAAGCAGTTTCTCAGAAAGTTTCTTTCTAGTTTTTATCTGAGTATATTTCCTTTGTCAACATAGGCTTCAATACAACCCAAAATATTCCTTCTCAGATTCCCCAAAAACAGTGCTACCAAACTGTTCCAGGAAAAGAATGGTGTGACTCTATGAGATGAATTCACATATCACCAAGATGTTTCTCAGAAAACTTTCAAGTTTTTATCTGAGGATATTTCCTTTTTCACCATAGGCCTCAATGCACTACCAAATATCCATTTGCAAATTCCACGAAAACGGTGGTAGCAAACGCCTCTATGAAAAATATCATGTAACACTGTGAAGTAAATTCAAGCATCACAAAGAAGTTTCTCGAAAGCTTCTTTTGAGTTTTTATCTGAGGATATTTCCTTTGTCATTATAGGCTTCAATGCAATAAAATATATCCATTCTCAGATTCTCCCAAAACAGTGCTACCCAACAATTCCAAGAAAAGAAAGGGATAACTCTGTGATGGGAATTCACACATCACAAAGAACTTTCTCAGGAAGCAACTTTCTAGTTTTTCTGATGATATTTCCTTTGTCACCATACCCTTCAACGCATTTCAAAATATCCCTTCTCAGATTCCCCAAAAATAGTGCTACCAAATTGCTCCATGAATACAATCTTGTAACTCTGTGAGATGAATTCACACATCACAAAGCAATTTCTCAGAAAGCTTCCTTCTATTTTTTGTCTGATGATAATTACTTTGTCACAATAAGCTTCAAGGCACTCCAAAATATCACATTGCAGATTCCAAGAAAACAGTGTAAGCAAACTGATCAATGAAAAGGACAATGTAACTCTGTGAGATGAATTCACACATCACAAAGCAGTTCCTCAGATATATTGGTTCCAGTTGTTTTTGGAGGATATTTCATTTTTCACCACAGGACTTAATGTCTTCCCAAATATCCCTTTGCAGACTCCACGAAGAGTTTTAGCAAACTGCTACATGAAGAGAAAGGTGTAACTCTGTGAGATGAATTTACACATCAAAAAGAAGTTTCTCAGAAAACTTCTTTCTAGTTTTTATCTGAGGATATTTCCTTTATCACCATAGGTTTCAATGCTATCCAAAATATCCCTCTCAGATTCCCCAAAAATACTGCTACCAAATTGATCCATGAAAAATATGGTGTAACTCTGTGAGATGAATTCACAAATCACAAAGCAGTTTCTCAGAAAAATTATTTCTAGTTTTTTTCTGAGGATATTTCCTTTTTCACCTTAAGCTTCGATGCACTCTGAAGTATCCTGTTGCAGATTCCAAGAAAACAGTGTTACCAAATTGATCCATGAAAAGAAAGGTGTAACTCTGTGAGACGAATTTACACACCACAAGGCAGTTTCTCGGAAAGCTTCTTTCTAGTTTTTTGTCTTAGTATATTCCCTTTTTCACTTTAAGCCTGCCTATGCTACCACATATTCTTTTGCAGATTCCACGAAAACAGTGTTAGAAACTCCTCCATGAAAAGAAAGGTGAAACTGTGTGAGATCATTTCACACATTCCAAAAAACTGTTTCAGAAAGCTACTTTCAATTTTTTTTTTTTTTTTGAGATGGAGTCTCGCTCTGTCACGCAGGCTGGAGTGCAGTGGCCCAATCTCCACTCACTGCAAGCTCTGCCTCCCGGGTTCACATCATTCTCCTGCTCAGGCTCCCGAGAAGCTGGGACTACAAGTGCCTGCCACTGCACCCAGTTGGTCTCGATCTGACCTCGTGATCCACCCGCCTCAGCCTCCCAAAGTGCTGGGATTACTTTCTAGTTTTTATCTGAGGATATTTCCTTTGTCACCATGGGCTACAATGCTTCCAAAATTTCCCCTCTCAGATTCCCCAAAAGCAGTGCTATCACCTTTTACATAAAAAGGATCGGGTAACTCTGTGAGATAATTAACACATCAGAAATCATTTTCGCAGAAAACCTCTTTCTAGTTTTTATATGAGGGTATTTCCTTTGTCTCCTTAAGCTTCAGTTTACTCTGAACTAACCCTTTGCAGATTCCACGAAAACGGTTTTAGCAAACTGCTCAATGAAAAGTATGGTGTAAATCTGTGAGATGAATTCATACATCACAAAGCAGTTTCTCAGAAAGCTTCTTTCTAGTTTTTATGTGAGGATATTTGCTTTTTCACCATAGATTTCAGTACGCTCCCAAATATCCCTTTGCAGATTACATGAAAGGAGTGTTAGCAAACTACTCCATGGAAAGAAAGGTGTAAATCTCTGAGATGAACTCACACATCACAAAGAAATTTCTCAGAAAGTTTCTTTCTAGTTTATATCTGTGGATATTTACTATGAAAACATAAGCTTCAATGCGCTCTGAAATATCCCATTATAGATTCCAAAAAAACAGTTTTAGCACACTACTCAATGAAAAGAATAGTGTTACTCTGTGAGATGAAGTCATACATCACAAAGCAGTTTCTCAAAAGCTTCATTCTAGTTTTTATCTGAGGATATTTCCTTTTTCACCATAGGCCTCAATGTGCTCCCATATATCCCTTTGAAGATTCCACAAAGAGAGTGTTATCAAATTGCTCAATAAAAAGAACATTATAACTGTGTGAGATGAAACCACAAATCACAAATCAGCATCTCAGAAAGGTACTTTTTAGTTTTTATCTGAGGATATTTCCTTTGTTACCATAGGCTTCAATGTGCTCCCAAATATCTTATTGCAGAATTCACAAAAACAGTATTAGCTAACAGTTAACTAAAAGAACGGGGTAACTCTGTGAGATGAATTCACATATCACAAAGTAGTTTCTCAGAAAGTTTCTTTCTATTTTTTATCTGAGGATCCTTCCTATTTCACCATTGGCTTCAATGCACTCCCAAGAATCACTTTTCAGTTATCATGAAAATAGTGTTAGCAAACTGTTCCGTGGAAAGAAAGGCATATCTCTGTGAGATGACTTCATGTTTCACAAAGAACTTTCTCAGAAACCTTCTTTCTAGTTTTTATCTGAGAATATTTCCTTTTTCACCATAGACCTCAGTACACTTCAAAATATCTCTTTGCAGATTCGTCAAAAACAGTGTTAGTAAACTGATCCATGAACAGAACAGTGTCACTCTATGAGATGCATTCATATCTCACAATGAAGTTTCTCAGAAAGATTTTTTCTAGTTTTTATGTGAGGATATTTCCTTTTTCATCATAGACCACAATGCGATTGAAAATAACTCTCTGGATATTCCACGAAAACAGTGCAGTGATAGCAAAGTGCTCCATGAAAAGAAACATGTAACTCTGTCAGTTGAGTTAACATATCACAAAGCGGTTTCTCAGAAAACTTCTTTCCAGTTTTTATATGAGGATATTTCCTTTGTCACAATAGGCTTCAATGTGATCCAAAATATCCCTTCTCAGATTCCCCAAAAACACTGCTAGCAAACTGATGCATGAAAAGAATCATGAAACTATTAGGAATCAATTAACACATAACAAAGTAGTTTCTCTGAAAGCTTCTTTCTAGTTTTTATATGATATTTTTAAATCCATCACCATAAGCATGAATGCACTCCAAAATATCCCATTGCAGATTCCAAGAAACCAGTGTGGGCAAACTGCTCAATGAAAATAACAGTATAACTCAGTGAGATGAATTTACACATCACAAAGGAAATTCTAAGAAAGCTTCTTTCCAGTTTTTATCTGAGGGTATTTCCTTTATAACCATAGGCCTCAATGCTCTCACAAATATCCCTTTGCAGATCCAGGAAAATATTGTTAGCAAATTGCTCCATGAAATGAAAGGTGTAACTCTCTGAGACTAATTCACACACCACAAAGAAGTTTCTCAGAAAGATTCTTTCTAGTTTTTGTCTGAGATCATTTTCTTTGTCACCGTAGGCTTCAATGTGATACAAATTATTTTTTCCAGAAACCACTAAAACAGTGTTATCAAACTGACCCACGAAAAGGATCATGTAACTGTGAGAATTTGCAAACCACAAAGCAGTTTCTCAGAAAGCTTATTTCTTCTTTCTTTTCTGAGGATATTTCCTTTGTCACCATAAACTTCAGTGTGCTCTGAAATATCCCATTGTGGATTCCATGAAAACAGTACTACCAAACTGCTCAATGAGTAGAAAAGTGTAACTCTGTGAGATGATTTCACACATAGCAAGGAAGTTTCTCAGAAAGCTTCTTTCTAGTTTTCATCTGAGACTATTTCCTGTGTCACCATAGGCTTCAATGTGAAACAAAGTATCCCTTCTCAGAGACCCCAAAAACAGTACTACCAAACTGATCCATGCAAAGAATCATGAAACACTGAGAATAATTCGCACATCACAAAGCAGTTTCTCAGAAAGCTTCTTTTTGCTTTTTGTCTGAGGATATTTCCTTGGTCACCATAAGCTTCAAATGCTCTGAAATATTACAGTGTAGATTCCAAGAAAATAGTGTTAGCAAATTGTTCAATGAAAAAAAATGGCTTAATTCTGTGAGAGGAAATCATACATCACAAAGCAGTTTGTCAGAAAGTTTCTCATTTCTATCTGAGTATATTTCCTTAGTAACTGTAGACGTCAATGCGATCTAAAATATCCCTTCTCAGATTTCCCCAAAACAGTGCTACCAAAATGCTCCATAAAAGGAATAGTGTAATCCTTTGGAATGAATTAACACGACACAAAGCAGTTTCTCAGAAAGCTTCTTTCCAATTTTCATATGAGAATATTTCATTTCATAAGCTTCAAGGTGATCCATAATATCTCATTGCAGATTTCAAGAAAACAGTGTTAACAAACTGCTCAATGAAAACAACAATGTAGCTCTGTGAGATGTATTCACACATCAGAAAGTAGTTTCACAGAAGACTTCTTTTATTTATTAATCTCAGGATATTTAACTTTTCACTGTACGCCTCAATGCACTCCCAAATATCACTTTTCAGTTTCCATTAAAAGGGTGTCAGCAAGGTGTTCCATGAAAAGAAAGGTGTAACTCTGTGAGATGAATTCACACATCACCAAGAACCTTCTCAGAAAACTTCTTGCTAGTTTTTATCAAAGAAGATTTCCTTTGTCACCATAGACTTCAATGAGATCCAAAATATCCCTTCTCAGATTCCCCAAAAGCAGTGCTACCAAACTGCTCCATGAAAAGAATCATTTAACTCTGTGAGATGAATTGACATATCACAAAGAGGTTTCTCAGAAAGCGTCTTTATGCTTTTTGTCTGAGGATACTTACTTTGTCACCATAAACTTCTATGCACTCCGCAGTATCGCATTCCAGAATCCAAGAAAACAGTGTTAGCAGACTTCTCAATGAAAAGCACAGTGTAACTAAATGAGATGATTTCACACACAACTAAGCAGTTCCTCAGAAATATTCTTTTTAGTTTTTATCTGAGGATATTTCTTTTTTCACCATATGCCTCAATGCTTTCCCAAATATCCCTTTGCAGATTCCATGAAATCTGTGTTATCGAACTGTCCATGTAAAGAAAGGTGTAACTCTGTGAGATTAACTCACACATCACAAAGAACTTTCTCAGAAAGCTTCTTTCTAATTTTTAACTGAGAATATTTCCTTTGTCAACATAAGCTTCAATGCTATCCAAAGTATCCCTTCTCAGATTCCCCCAGAAACACTGCTATCAAACTACTCCATGAAAAGAATCGTGTAAGTTGGTGAGATGAATTCACAAAGCACAAGCCAGTTTCTCAGAAAGCTTCTTTCTGGGTTTTATCTAAGGATATTTCCTTTGTCACAATAACCTTCAATGTTCTTCGAAATATCCCACTGCAGAGTCCAAGAGAGCAGTGTTAGCAAACTGCTGAAAGAAAAGAACAGTGAAACTCTGTGAGATGAATTCACACATCACAAAGCAGTTTCACAGAAATCTTTTTGTTTTTTTTATGAGCATATTTCCTTTGTCACCATAGGCTGCAATGCACTCCCAAATATCCCTTTGCAGATTCCACGAAATCTGTGTTATTGAACTGCTCCATGAAAAGAAAGGTGTAACTCTGTGAGATAAATTCACACATCACATAGAACTTTCTCAGGAAGCTTCTTTCTAGTTTTTATCTGAGGATATTTTCTTTGTCACCATTGGCTTCAAAGTGATCCAAAATATCCTCTCTCAGTTTCCACAAACACAGTGCTAACAAATTGATCCATGAAAAGCATCGTGCAATGCTGTGAGATGAATTAACACATAACAAAGTGGTATATCAGAAAGCTTCTTTCTAGTTTTTATATGAGGATCTTTTCAAAGTCACTGTAGGCTTCAAAGCGGTATGAAATATCACATAGCAGATTGCAAGAAAGGAGTGTTAGCAAACTGCTCAATGAAAAAAAGTTTAACTCTGTGATATGAATTCACACATCACTAAGGAGTTTCACAGAAGGCTTCTTTCTAATTTTAATCTGAGGATATTTCCTTTTCACTGTAGATTTCAATGCAATTCAAACTATGCCTTCTCAGACCCCCAAAATCAGTGCTACCAAATAACTCCATAAAAACTGTGGTGTAACTATGAGAGGTGAATTCACACATCTCAAAGCTGTTTCTCAGAAAGCTTCTTTCTAGTTTTTCACAGAGTTTATATTCTTTTTCACCATAATCCTAAATGTGCTATGGAATACATCAATGCAGTTTCCACGAAAAAAGTGTTGGCAAACTTCTCAAAGAAAACAAAGAGGTAACTCTGTGAGATGAATTCACACATCCCAAAGCAGTTTCACAGAAAGCTTCTTTTTGGTTTTTATCTGAGGATAATTCCTTTGTCACTATAGGCTTCAAAGTACTCCCAAATATCCTATTGCAGATTCTGCAAAAACAGTGTTATCAAGCTGCTCAATGAAAAGAACGGTGTGTCTCTGTAAGATGAATACATACATCACAAAGCAGTTTCTCAGAAGGCTTCTTTCTAGTTTTTATCTGAGGATATTTCCTTGTTTACTATAGGCCTCAATGCACTCCCAAATATTCCTTTGCAGATTCCATGAAAATGATGTTAACAAATCGCTCCATGAAAAGAAAGGTGTAAATTTGTGAGATGAATTCAAATATCTCAAAGAACTTTCTCAGAAAACTTCTTTCAAATTTTATTCTGAGGTTATTTCCTTTGACACCATAGGCTTCAAAGCAATCCAAAATATCCCTTCTCAGATTCCCCAAAAGGAGCTATGAAACTGATCAATGAAAACAATCATTTAACTCTCTGAGATGAATTAGCACATTATAAAACAGTTTCTCATAAAGGTTCTTTCTAGTTTTTCTATGAGGGTATTTCCTTTGTCACCTTATGCTTCAATGCCCTCCAAAGTATCCCTTTGCAGATTCCACGAATACATTGTTAGCAAGCTGCTCAATGAATAGAACAGTGAAACTCTGTGAGATGAATTCACACAACACAGAGCAGTTTCTTAGAAAGCTTCTTTCTAATTTTTATCTGAGAATATTTCCTTTTTCACTGTAGGCCTAAATTCACTCCCATATATCTATTTGCAAATTGGACGAAAATATTGTTTGCAAACTGCTCCATGAAAAGAACAGTGTACTCTGTGATATTAATTTACACATCACAAAGCAGCTTCTTATAAAGCTTCTTTCTAGTTTTTACCTGAGGTTATTTCCTTTGTCACCATAGGCTTCAATGCAATCCAAAATATACCATCTCAGAATCTCAAAAAACAGTGCCACCAAACTGGTTCATGCAAAGAATCCTGTAACTCTGTGAACTGAATTCATACATCACAAAGGAGTTTCTCAGAAAGCTTCTTTTTAGTTTTTAATCTGAGGATATTTCCTATTTTGTCATAGGCTTCAAGGTGCTCCCAAATATCCCCTTACAGATTCCACGAAATCAGTGTTAGTAAAGTGCTCCAAGAAAATAAAGGTGTAACACTGTGAGATGAATTCACAAATAACAGAGCAGTTTCTCATAAAGCTTCTTTCTAGTTTTTATCTGAGGATATTTCCTATGTCACCATAAGCTTCAATGCACTCTGAAATATCCCATTACAGATTCTACAAAAACAGTGTTAGCAAACAGCTGAATGCAAAGAACAGTGTTGCTTTGTGGGATGAATTCCAACCCAACAAAGTAGTTTCTCAGAAAGCTTCTTTCTAGTTTTTATATTAGGGTATTTCCTTTGTCCCCATAAGCTTCCATGTACTCAAATATATCATTTTGTAGATTCCAGGAAAACAGTGATAGCAAACTGCACCATGAAATGAAAAGTGTAACTCTGGGAGATGAATTCGCACACCACATAGAACTTTCTCAGAAAGTTTCTTTCTTGTTTTTATCAGAGAGTATTACCTTTGTCACCATAGGCTTCAATCTGATCCAAAATATCCTTTCTCAGATTCCCCAAAACCAGTGTTACCAAACTGATACAGAAAAGAACCGTGTAACACTGTGAGATTAATTATCACATCACAAAGCAGTTTCTCAGAAAGTTTCTTTCTCGTTTTTATCAGAATATATTTAATTTTTCACTATAGGCCGCCTCCTTGTGCTCCCAAATATCCCTTTGCCAATTCCACAAAAACAGTGTTAGGAAACTGCTCCATGAAAAGAAAGATGTAACTCTGTGAGACGAATTCACATATCACAAAGAACTTTCAGCCGGGCGTGGTGGCTCAAGCCTGTAATCCCAGCACTTTGGGAGGCTGAGACGGGCGGATCACGAGGTCAGGAGATCGAGACCATCCTGGCTAACACGATGAAACCCCGTCTCTACTAAAATACAAAAAAAAATTAGCCAGGCGAGGTGGCAGGCGCCTGTACTCCCAGCTACTTGGGAGGCTGAGGCAGGAGAATGGCGTGAACCCGGGAGGCGGGGCTTGCAGTGAGCTGAGATCCAGCCACTGCACTCCAGCCTGGGAAACAGAGCCAGACTCTGTCTCAAAAAAAAAAAAGAACTTTCTCAGAAAGTTTCTTTCTAGTTTTTATCTGAGGATATTTCCATTGAGACCATAGGTTTCAAGTGATCCAAAATATCCTTCTCAGATTCCCCAAAACAGAGCTACCAAACTGATCCGTGACAAGAATCATTTAACTCTGTGAGATGAATTATCACATCATAAAGCAGTTTCTCAGAATGCTTCTTTTTAGTTTTCATATGAGGATATTTCCTTTGTCGCCTTAAGTGTCCATGCCCTCCAAAGTATCCCTTTGCAGATTCTACAAAAAACAGTGTGAGATGAATTACCACACCACAAAGCAGTTTCTCATAACGACTCTTTCTAGTTTTTATCTGAGGATATTTCCATTTTCACCATAGGCCTCTATGCGTTCCCAAATATCCCTTTGCAATTTGCACGAAAACAGTATTAGCAAATTGCTCAATGAAAAGAATGGTGCATTCTGTGAGATTAATTCATGCACCACAAAGCAGTTTCTCATAAAACTTCTTTCTAGTTTTTATCTGAGTATATTTCCTTTGTCACCACAGGCATCAATGTGATTCATAATATCCCTTCTCAGATTCCCCAAAACCAGAGCTACCAAACTGCTTCCTGAAAAAAATTGTGTAAGTCTATGAGATGAATTCACAAATCACAATGCAGTTTCTCAGAAACCTTCTCTCTAGTTTTTGTCTGTGGATATTTCTTAGTCACCATAACCTTCAAAGCACTCCAAAATATCCCTTTGCAGACACCAAGAATACAGTATTAGCAAACTGCTCAATGTAAAGAACAGTGTAACCCTGTGAGATGAATTCACACATCACAAAGCAGTTTCTGAGAAAACTTTTTTCTCGTTTCTATCTGAGGATATTTAGTTATTCACCATAGGCATCAATGTCCTCCCATTTATCTATTTACAGATTTCACAAAAACAGTGTTAGCAAACTGTTCCATGAAAAGAATGGTGTAAATCTGTGCGATGAATTCACACATCACAAATAACTTTCTCAGAAAACTTCTTTATAGTTTTCATCTGAGGATATTTCCTTTGTCACCATAGGTTCAATGCAATCCAAAATATCCTTTATCAGATTCCCCAAAAACAGTGATCCCAAACTGATCACGATGAATTAACCCATCAGAAAGTGGTTTCCTGGAAAGCTTCCTTCTATTTTTTCTATGAGAATATTTCCTATGTCACCATAAACTTCAATGCACTCCAAAATATTCCATTTAGGATTGCAAGAAAACAGTGTTAGCAAGCTGCCCAGTGAAAAGAACAATGTAACACGGTGAGATGAATTCACATCTCACAAAGCAGTTTCTCAAACAGTTTCTTTTTGGTTTATCTATGAGATTATTTCCTTTGGCACCAGATGCTTCAATATGCTGCCATATATCCTATTGCAGATTCCACAAAAACAGTGTTATCAAACTACTCAATGAAAAGAACGATGTAACTCTGTAAGATGAATTCACACATCACAAAGCAGTTTCTCAGAAAGAATCTTTTTGGTTTATCTCTGAGGATATTTCCTTTGTCACTGAAAGTTTCAATGTGTTAAGACATATCGAAGTGCACATTACAAGAAAACAATGTAAGCAAATGCTCAATGCAAAGAACAGTGGAACTCTGTGAGGTGAATTCAGACATCACAAAGCAGTTTCTCAGAAAGATTCCTTCTAGTTTTTATCTGAGGATAATTCCTTTCTCACCATAGGCCTCAATGCACTCAAAAATATCCCTTTGCAGATTGTACGAAAGTAGTGTTAGCAAGTTGCTCCATGAAAACAGAGTTGTAACTCTGTGAGATGAATTCACATATCACAAAGAATTTTCTCAGAATTCTTCTTTCTAGTTATTATCTGAGGATATTTCCTTTGTCACCATAGTTTTCCATGAGATCCAAAATATCCCTTCTCAAATTACCTAAAAACAGTGCTACCAAACTGATCCATGAAAAGTATCGTGTAACTCCGTGAGATGAATTATCACACCACAAAGTGGTTTCTCAGAAAAATTCTTTCTAGTTTTTAAATGAGGATATTTCCTTTGTTACCATAAGCTTCAATACACTCTGAAATATCAGATTGCAGATTCTAAGAAAATGGTGTTAGCAAACGGCTCAATGAAAAGAACAGCGTAAATTTGTGAGATGAATTCACACATCAAAAAGGATTTTCTCAGAAAGCTTTTTTCTAGTTTTTAACCGAGGATATTTCTTCTTCACCATAGACCTAAATGTGCTCCCAGTTATCCCTTTGCAGATTTCACGAAAACAGTGTTAGAAAACTACTTCATAAATGGAAAGTTCTAACTCTGTGAGAAGAATTCACACATCACAAAGAAGTTTCTCAGATAATTTCTTGCTAGTTTTTATCTGAGGATATTTCCTTTGTCAACATAGGCTTCATTGCACTCCCAAATATCTTATTGCAGATTAAACGAAAACAATGATATCTAACTGCTCAATGAAAAAAACTGCACTCATGAATATCCCACTGTAGATTCCAAGAAAACAGATTTCACAAACTGCTCCATGAAATGAAAGGTGTAATGCTGTGAGATGAATTCACACATCACAAAGTACTTTCTCAGAAAGCTTCTTTCTAATTTTTATCTGAGGATATTACCCTTTTCACCATGCAATCCAAAATATTCCTTCTCAGATTCCTCAAAAAGAGTACTAACAAACTGCTCCATGAAAATGATCGTGTAATTCTGTGAGATAAATTCACAAATTAAAAAGCAGTTTCTCAGAAAGCTTCTTTCTATTTTTCATCTGAGAATATTTCCTTTGTCAACATAAGCTTCAATGGGCTCAGAAATATCCCATTACAGATTCCAAGAAAACTGTGTTAGCAAACTGCTCCATGAAAAGAACAGTGTAAGTCTGTGAGATGAATTCACACATTACAAAACAGTTTCTCAGAACGCTTCCTTCTAGTTTTTGTCTGAGTATATTGCCTTTCTCACCATAGTCCTCAATGCACTCCCAAATATCCCTTTGCAGATACCACTAAAACAGTATCAGCAAACTGCTCCATGAAAATTGAGCTGTAACTCTGTGAGACGAATTCACACAAAACAAAGTTCATTCTCAGAAACCTTCTTTCTACCTTTTTTCTGAGGATATTTTCTTTGGCACCATGGGCTTCAATGTGATCCAAAATACCCCTTCTCAGATTCCCAAAAACAGTGCTTCCAAACTGCTCCATGAAAACAATCATATAACTCTTTGTGATGAATTATCACATCATAAAGCAGTTTCTCAGACAAACTCCTTGTAGTTTTTTTCTAAGGATATTTCCTTTATCGACAGAGACCTCAATGCACATCCATATATCCTTTTGCAGATAGCTTGACAACAGTGTTAGAAAATGCTCAGTGAAAGGTACAGTGTAACTCTGTGAGTTGAATTCACACATCACAAAGTAGTTTCTCAGAAAGCTTCTTTCTAGTTTTTATCTTAGGATATTTCCTATTTCACCATAGGCCTCAAGGTACTCCCAAATATCCCTATGCAGATTCAATGAAATCAGTGTTAGTAAAGTGCTCCAAGAAAAGAAAGGTGTAACTCCGTGAGGTGAATTCAGAAATCACAAAGCAGTTTCTCAGATAGCTTCTGTCTAGCTTTTGTCTGAGGATATTTCCTTTTTCACCCAAAACTTCAATGCACTCTGAAATATCCCATTGCAGATTTCAAGAAAACAGTGTTAGCAAATTGTTCAATGAATAGAACAGTGCAACTCTGTGAGATGAATTCACACATCACAAAGTAGTTTTTCAGAAAGCTTATTTTTTTAACTGAGGATATTTCCTTTTTCATCAAAGGGTTCAATGCATTCCAAAATATCCCCTCTCTGATTTCCCAAAAACAGTGCTAACAAACTGCTCCATGAAATGAACCATGTTACTCTGTGAGATGAACTCACAAATCACCGAGTAGTTTCTCAGAAAATATCTTTCTAGTTTTTGTATGGGGATATTCCCTTTTTCACTATAGGCCTCAATACACTCACGAATATCCCTTTGCAGATTCCACGAAAATAGTCTTAGTAAACTGCTCCATGAAAAGAAACGTGTAAATCCGTGAAATGAATTCACACATCACAAAGCAGTTTCCCATAAAGCTTCTTTCTAGTTTTTATCTGAGGATATTTCCTTTGTCCCAATAGGTTTCAATGAGATCCAAAATATCCCTTCTCAGATTCCTCAAAAAGAATATTACCAAACTTCTCCATGAAAAGAATCATGTAATTCTGTGAGATGAATTCTGAAATCACAAAGGAGTTTCTCAGAAAGCTTCTTACTAGTCTTTTTCTGTGGGTATTTCCTTTGTCACCATAGGTTTCAGTGTGTCCCAAATATCCTATTGCAGATTCCAGAAAAACAGTGTTATCAAACTGCTCAATGAAAGTAACAGTGTAACACTGTGAGATGAATTTACACAACACAAAGCAGTTTCTCAGAAAGCTTCTTTCTAGTTATTATCTGAGGATATTTTCTTTTTCACCATAGGCCTCAAGGCACTCCCAAATATCCCTTTGCAGATTCCACAAAAACAGTGTTAGAAAACTACTACATGAAAAAAAAGCTGTAATTCTATGTGATGAATTAACACATCACAAAGAGCTTCTTCAGAAAGCTTCTTTCTAATTTTTATCTGACTATATCCCTTTTTTCACTATAGGCCTCCATGTGCTCCCCATTATCCATTTGCAGATTCCATGAAAGCAGTGCTACAATACTGCCGCATGTGAAGAATCGTGAAACTCCATGAGAAGAATTCACAAATCACAAAGCAGTTTTTCACAACGTTTCTTTCTAGTATTTGTCTGATGATATTTTCTTTGTCATCCTAAACTTGAATGTCCTCCAAAATATCCCATTGACGATTCCAAGAAAACGGTGTTAGGAAACTGCTCAATGAAAAGAACAGTGTAACTCTGTGGGATGGATTCACACATCACAAAGTAGTTTCTCAGAAAGTTTCTTTCTAGTTTTTATCTGATGATATTTCCTTTTTCACTATAGGCCTCATTGCGTTCCCAAATGTTCCTTTGCAGATTTCATGAAAACATTGTTAGCAAACTGCTCTATGAAAAGAAAGGTGCAACTCGGTGGTATGAATTCACATGTCACAAGGACCTTTCTCAGAAACTTCTTTCTAGTTTTTATCTAAGGATGCTTCCTTTGCCATCACTGGTTTCAATGCGATCCAAAATATCCTTCCTCAGATTCACCAAAAACAGCGTTACCAAACTCATCCATGAAAGGAATCGTGTAACTCTGTAAGATGTATTAATAAATCACAAAATGGTTTTTCAGAAAGCTTCTTTCTAAATTTTATATGAGGATATTTCCTTTGTCACCATAAGCTTCAACGCACTCTGAAATATCCCTATGCAGATTCCAAGATAACAGGCAAACTGCTCAAGGAAAAGAACTGTGTAACTCTGTGAGATGTATTCACACATCAGAAAGCAGCCTCTCAGAAAGCTTCTTTCTAGTTTTTACATGAGGATATTTCCTTTGTCACCAAAAGCTTACTTGTGCTCTGAAATATCAGATTGCAGATTCCAATTTAGCAGTGTAAGAAAATTGCTCAATGCAAAGATCCGTGTATCTCTTTGAGAAGAAGTCACACATCACAAAGCGGTTTCTCAGAAATATTTTTCTAGTTTTTATCTGAAGATATTTACTTTGTCTCCCTACGCTTCAATACAATTCAAAATACCCCTTCTCAAATTCCCC
Organism: Papio anubis; assembly: GCF_008728515.1. NCBI lineage: Eukaryota > Metazoa > Chordata > Mammalia > Primates > Cercopithecidae > Papio > Papio anubis. The sequence goes on along the minus strand of NW_022166420.1, from coordinate 291,702 downwards.
AAAAACAGTACTGGGAAACTGCTCCATGAAAAGAAAGTTGTATCTCTGTGAGATGAATTCATACATCAGAAACAAGTTTATCAGAAAGCTTTTTTCTCGATTTTGTCTCAGGATATTTCCTTTGTCAACATAAACTTCAATGCACTCCGAATTATCACATTGCAGATTCCAGGAAAACAGTGTTAGCAAACTGATCAATGTACAGAACAGTGTAATGCTGTGAGATGAATTCAAACATCAAAAAGCAGTTTCTCAGAAACTTCTTTCAAGTTTTTATCTGAGGATATTTCCTTTTTCACCATAGGCCTCAATGCACTCCCAAATATCCCATTGCATATTCCATGAAAACAGTGTCGGTGAATTGCTCCTTGAAAAGAAAGGTGTACTCTTGTGAGGTGAATTCACTCATCACAAAGAAGTTTCTCAGATAGCTTCTTTCTAGTTTTTATCTGCGGATAATTACTTTGTCACCAAAGTCTTCAATGCAATCCAAAATATCCCTTCCCAGATTCCTCAAAAACAGTGCTACCAAACTGCTCCATGAAAAGAATAGTGTAACTCTGTGAGATGAATTCACACATCACAAAGAAGTTTCTCAGAATGCTTCTTTCTAGCTTTTATCTGAGGATATCTCCTTTTTCACTGTAGGCCTCTGTGTGCTCCCAAATATCTCTTTGCACAAAAACAGTGATGGAATAGTGCTCCAAGAAAAGAAAGGGGTATAACTCTGTGAGATGAACTAACACATCACAAAGCAGTTTCTTAGAGAGCTTCTTTCCAGTTTTTATATGAGGACATTTCCTTTGTCACCATAGGATTCAATGCGATCCAAAATATCCCTTCTCAGATTCCCCAGAAACACTGCTGGTAAACTGCTCCACTAAAAGAGTCGTGTAACTCTGTGGGATGAATTAACACATCAGCAAGTGGTCTCAGAAAGCTCCTTTCTTGTTTTTATATGATATTATTTATTTTGTCACCATAAGTATTAATACGCTCTGAAATATCCCATTGCAGATTCCAAGAAAACAGTGTTAGCAAACTGCTTAATGAAAAGAACAGTGTAACTCTGTTACAAGAAGTGTTACAAGAAGTGGTTTCTCAGAGTACTTCTATCTAGTTTTTGTATGAGGATATTTCCTTTATCACCATAAACATCAATGCACTCCTGAATATCCCATTGCAGATTCCAAGAAAACAGGGTTAGCAAACTGCTCAACGAAAAGAACAGTGTAACTCTGTGAGATGAATTTACACATGAGAAAACAGTTTCTGAGAAAACTTCTTTCTAGTTTTTATGTGAGGATATTTTCTTTTTCACCATAGGTCTCAAAGTGCTCACAAATATCCCTTTCCAGATTCCAGAAAAAGACAGTGTTAGCAAACTGCTACATGAAAAGAAAGGTGCAACTCTGTGAAATGAATTCACACTTTGCAAAGAACTGTCTCAGAAAGCTTCCTTCTAGTTTTTATCTGAGGATATTTCCTTTTTCACAATTTTTCTCAAGGTGCTCCTGAATATCCCCTTGCAGATTCCACAAAATAATGTTAGCACACTGTTCCATAAAAAGAAAAGTGTAAATCTGTGAGATGAATTCACACGTTAGGACACTGTTCCACAAAAAGAAAGGTGTAAATCTGTGAGATGAATTCACACGTTAGCACACTGTTCCATAAAAAGAAAGGTGTAAATCTGTGAGATGAATTCACACATCACAAAGCAGTTTCTCAGAAAGCTTCTTTTCGTTTTGGTTGGAGGGTATTTCCTGTGTCACCATAGGCTTCAATGCACTCCCAAATATCCTACTGAAGATTCTATGAAAACAGTGTTATCCAACTGCTCAGTGAAAACAACAGTGTAACTCTGTGAGATGAATTCACACATGATGAAGTAATTTCTCAGACATTGTATTTCTAGCTTTAATTGAGGATATTTCCTTTGTCTCATAGGCTACAATGTGGCCCAAAATATCTCTTCTCAGATTCCCCAAAAACAGTGTTACCAAACTGTTACATGAAAACATCTATGAGATAAATTCACATATAACAAAGATGTTTCTCAGAAACTTTCTTTCTAGTTTTTATCTGAGTATTTTCCCTTTTTCAATGTATTAATCAATGTGCTACCCAATATCCCATAGCAGATTAATCGAAAAAAGTGTTAGCAAACTTATCAATGAAAATGGTGTAACTCTGTGAGATGAGTTCACACATCACAAAGGAGTTTCACAGAAAGCTTCTTTTTGGACTTTTATCTGTGTATATTTCCTTTGTCACCATAGGCTTTGATGCACTCCCAAATATCCTATTGCAGATTTCATGAAAACTGTGCTATCAAACTGCTCAATGAAAAGAACCGTGAAACTCTGTTACATTAATGTACACATCACAAAGCTGTTTTTCAGAAGGCTTCTTTATAGGTTTTATCTGAAGAAAGTTCATTTTTCGCTGTAGGCATCAAAGGACTCTGGAACATCCCATTGCAGATTCCTTGAAAACAGTGTTAGCAAACAGCTCCAGGAAAAGAAAGGTGTTACTCTGTGAGATGAATTCACACGTAACAAAGAGCTTAACCAGAAAGCTTCTTTCTAGCTTTGTCTGAGGATATTTAATTTGTCAACATAGGTGTCAATGCAATCCAAAATATCCCTTCTCAGATTCCTCAAAAAGACTGCTAAGAAACTGTTTCATGAAAAGAAACTTGAATCTCTGTGAGATGAATTAACACATCAGAAAGTGGTTTCTCAGAAAGCTTCTTTCTTGTTTTCATATGAGGATTTTTTCTTTGTCACCATATGTGTCAAAGCACTCACAAGTAACCCTTTGCAGATTCCAAGAAAGCAGTGTTATCAAACTACTCAATGAAAAGAACAGTGTAACTCTGTGAGATGAATTCACACATCACAAAACAGTTTCTCAGGAGTTTCTTTCTAGTTTATATCTGATTATATTTCCGTTGTCACCATAGGTTTCAATGTGATCAAAATGTCCCTTCTCAGATTCCCCAAAAACAGCACTACCAAACTGCTCTATGAAAAGAATCGTGCAACTATGTGAAATGAATTCACAAATCAAAAAGTAGTTTCTCAGAAAGTTTCTTTTTGGTTTTTATCTGAGAATATGTCCTTTGTCACCATAGGCTTCAATGCCCTCCCAAATATCCTACAGCAGATTCCATGAAAACAGAGTTATCAAACTGTTCATTGAAAACAATGGTGTAATTCTGTGAGATGAATTCACACATCACAAAGCAGTTTCTCAGAAACCTTCCTTCTAGTTTTTATCTGAGGATATTTCCTTTGTCACTATAGACCTCAATGCGCTCTCAAATTCCCTATTGTATATTCCACGAAAACAGTTTTGGCAAACTACTCCACGAGAAGAATGGCGTACTTTTCTGAGATGAAATCAGACATCACAAAGACCTTTCTCAGAAAACTTCTTTTTCGTTTTAACTGAGGATATTTCCTTTGCCACCAGAGGCTTCAATGCGATCCAAAATATCCGCTCTCAGATTCCCCAAAAACAGTGCTAACAAACTGCTCCATGAAAAGTATTGTGTAACTCTGTGAGATGAATGATCACATCACAAAGCAGTTTCTCAGAAAGATTCTTTCTAGTTTTTATATCAGGATTTTCATTTGTCACCATAAGCTTCAATGCACTCCTAAATATCCCTTTGCAGATTCCAAGAAAACTGTGTTAGAAAACTGCTCACTGAAAAGAACAGTGTAACTCTGAAATGAATTCACACATCACAAGGACCTTTCCTAGAAAGCTTCTTTCTAGTTCCTCTCTGATGATATTTCCTTTGTCACCATAGGCTTCAATGTGATCCACAATATCCATTCTCAGATTTACCAAAAACAGTACTACCATACTGATCTATGAAAGAATCATGTAATTCTGTGTGATGAATTAACGTATCACAAAGTGGTTTCTCAGAAAGCTTCATTCTAGTTTTTATCTGAGGATATTTCCTTTATCACCATTTGCCTCAGAGCACTCCCAAATATCCCTTGGCAGATTCCACAAAAACAGTGTTAGCAAACTGCTCCATGAAAAGTAAGGTGTAACTCTGTGAGATAAATTCACACTTCACAATGAAGTTTCTCAGAAATCTTCTCTTTGGTTTTCATCTGAGGATATTTCCTTTGTCACCATAGGCTTTAATGCGCTCCCAAATACCCTATTTCAGATTCCACAAAAACAGTGTTATCAAACTGCTTGAGGAAAAGAGTGGTGTAACTCTGTGAGATGAAATCACACATCACAAAGTAGTTTCTGAGAAAGATTCCTTCTAGTTTTTATCTAGGGTACTTCATACTTCACCACGGTCCTCAATGCATTCCCAAATATCCCTTTGCAGATTCGAGAAAAACAGTGTTAGCACACTGTTCCATGAAAAGAAATGTGTAACACTGTGAAGTGAATGCACACATAACAAAGAACTTTCTCAGAAAGCTTCTTTCTACTTATAATCTGAGGATATTACTTTTATCTCCATGGGTTTCAATGAGATCCAAATATACCTTCTCAGATTCACTAAAAACAATGCTAATAAACTGCTCCCTGAAAATAATCGTGTAACTCTGTGAGATGAATTCACAACCTACAAGACAGTTTCTTAGAATGTTTCTTTCTGGTTTTTGTCTGAGGATATTTCCTTTGTCACCATAAGCTTTAATGTACTCCAAAGTATCCCATAAGAGATTCCAAGAAAACAGTGTTAGCAAACTGATCAATGAAAAGAATAGTGTAACAGAGGGAGGGGAATTCACACATCACTAAGCAGTTTCTCATAAAGCTTCTCTATAGTTTTTATCTGAGGATATTTTCTTTTTCACCATAGGCCTCAGTGCACTCCCATATATCCCTTTGCACATTCGACTAAAACAGTGTTAGCATACTGCTCAATGAAAAGAACAGTGCAAATCTGTGAGATGAATTCACACATCACAAAGCAGTTTCTCAGAAAGCTTCTTTTTGGTTTTTATCTGAGGATATTTCCTTTGTCACTATAGACTTCAGTGCACTACCAAATATCCTATTGCAGTTTCCACGAAACAGTGTTATCAAACTGCTCAATGAAAAGGACCATGTAACTCTGTGAGGTGAAATTACACATCACAAAGCTGTTTCTCAGAAAGGTTTTTTCTGGTTTTTATCTGAGGATACTTCCTTCTTGACGCTATGCCTCAATGCTTTCCCAAATATCCCTTTGCAGATTCCAGGAAAAGAGTGTTAGCAAACTGTACTCTGAAAAGAAAGGGTTAAATCATTCACATGAATTCACACAATGAAAGGAATTTTCTCAGAAAGCTTCTTTCTAATTTTTTATCAGAGGATATTTCCCTTGTCACCATAGGCGTCAATGCATTCCAAAATATCCCTTCTCAGATTCCCCAAAAACACAGCTACCAAACTGCTCCATGAAATGGACATTGTATCTCTGTGAGATGAATTCACACATCACAAAACAATTTCCCACAAAGTTTCTTTCTAGTTTTTATCTCAGGATATTTCCTTTTTCACCATAGGCCTCAAAGTGCTCCCAAATATCCCTTTGCAGATTCCACGAAAATAGTGTTAGCAAACTGCTCCATGTAAACAAAAGTGTAACTCTGTGAGATGAATTCATGCATCACAAATCAGTTTCTCATAAAACTGCTTTCTATTTTTTATCTGAGGATATTTCCTTTTTCACAATAGGCCCCAATGCACTCTAAAATATCCCTTTGCAGATTCCAGGAAAACAATGTTAGCAAACTACTCCATGAAAAGAAAGGTGTAGCTCTGTGAGATGAACTCACACATTACAAAGAACTTTCTCAGAAGCTTCTTTCCAGTTTTTATCTGAGAATATTTCATTTGTCAACATAGGTGTCAATTTGATACAAAATATCCCTTCTCAGATTCCCCAAAAACAGTGCTACCAAACTGATCTGTGAAAAAAAAGCGGTAACTCTGTGAGATCAATTCACAAATCAGAAGGTAGTTTCTCAGAAACCTTCTTTCTAGGTTTTCTCTAAGGGTATATCCTTTGTCACTATCAGATTCAATGAGTTTGGAAATGTCACATTGTGGATTCCAAGAAAACAGTGTTAGCAAACTGTTATATGAAGAGAACAGTGTAACTCTGAGATAAATTCACAAATCACTAAGCAGTTTCTCAGAAAGCTTCTTTCTAGTTTTTATCAGAGGATATTTCCTTGTTATCCATAGGCCTAAATACACTCACGAATATCCCTTTGCAGATTCCACAAAAACAGTGTTAGCAAACTGCTCCATGAAAAGAAAGATGTAAATTTGTGAGATGAATTTACACATCACAAAGCAGTTTCTTAGAAAGCTTCTTTTTATTTTTTGTCTGAGGATCTTTCCTCTGTCACTATAGGCTTCAATGCGATCTAAATATCCCTTCTCAGATTCCCCCAAAACAGTGTTACCAAACTACTCCATGAAAAGAATGGTGTAACTCTCTGAGATGAATTTACACATCACATAGCAGTTTCTCAGAAAGCTTTTTTCAGTTTTTACCTGAGGATATTTCCATTGACACCTATATGTTTCAATGCGATCCAAAGTATACCTACTCAGATTCAACAAAAACAGTGCTACCAAACTGCTCCAGGAAAAGAGTGGTGTAACTGTGTTAGTTGACTTCACACATCACAAAGCCATTTCCCAGAAAGCTTGTATCTAGTTTTTACCTGAGGATATTTCCTTTTTCACCAGAGGCCTCAACTTGCTCCAAAATATCCCTTTGTAGATCCCATGAAAAGTGTTAGGAAACTGCTCCATGTAAAGAAAGGTGTTACTCTGTGAGATGAATACATGAATCACAAGGAAGTTTCTCAGAAAGTTTCTTTCTAGTTTTTTTCTGAGGATATTTCCTCTGTCACCATAGGCTTCAATACAATCCAAAATGTCCCTTCTCAAATTCGCCATACACTGCTATCAAACTGATCCATGAAAAAAATCATGTAACCCTGAGATGAATTCACAAATCACAAAGCAGTTTTTCAGAAAGCTTCTTTCCAATTTTGTCAAATTAAACTTCAAAGTACTCAGCAATATCCCATTGCAGATTCCAAGAAAACAGAATTAGCAAACTGCACAATGAAAAGAACAGTGCAACTCTGTGAGATAAATTCACACATTGCAATGCAGTTTCTCAGAAAGACTCTTTCTATTTTTTTTTTTTTTTAATCTGAGGATATTTCTTTTTTCACCGCAGGCCTCAATGCGCTTGCAAATATCCCTTTGTGTATTCCATGAAAACAGTGTTAGCATACTGCTCCATGAAAAGAAAGGTGTAAATCTGTGAGATTAATTCACACACCACAAAACGATATATCAAAAAGCTTCTTTTTGTTTTTTGTCTGAAGATATTTCCTTTGTCATCATAGGCTTCAATGCGCTCCCACCTATCCTATTGCAGATTCCACAAAAACAGTGTTAGCAAAAGGCTCCAAGAAAAGAATCTTGTAACTCTGTGAGATGAATTCACATATCAAAAAACAGTTTCTCAGAAAGCTCTTTCCAGTTTTTATCTGAGGATATTTCCTTTTTCAACATAGGCTTCAATGCGATCCAAAATATCCCTTCTCAGATTCCCCAAAACAGGCCTACCAAACTGCTCCATAAGAAGAATGGTATAACTCTGTGAGATGAATTCACACATCACAAAGCTGTTTCTCAGAAAGCTTCTTTCTGGTTTTTATCTGAGGACATTTCCATTTTCACCACATTCCTCAATGTGCTCCAGAATATCTCATTGCAAATTCCATGAAAAAAGTGTTAGCAAAATGCTCAATGAAAGGAAAAGTGTAACTATGTGGATGATTTCACAACTCACAAAGCAGTTTCTCAGAGAGTTTCTTTCAAGTTTTTTCTGAGGGTATATACTTTTTCACCGCAGGCCTCAATGTGCTTGCAAATATCCCTTTGTGGATTCCATGAAAATAGTGTGAGCAAACTGCTCCATGAAAGGAAATGTGTAAATCTGTGAGATGAATTCCCACATCACAAAGCAGTTTCTCAGAAGGCTTCTTTTTGTTTTTTGTCTGAGGATGTTTCCTTTATCACCATAGGCTTGAATGTGCTCCCAAACCCTCTTGCATTTTCCATGAAAACAGCGTTAGCAAAATGTTGTATTAACAAAAGGTGTAACTCTGTGTGATGAATTCACACATCACAAAGCAGTTTCTCAGAAAATTTCTTTCTAGTTCTTATGTGAGGATATTTCCTTTTTCACTATAGGCCTCGAAGTGCTCCCAAATATCCGTTTGCAGATTCCATTAAAAGAGTGTTAGCAAACTGCTCCATGAAAAAGAAACCTGTAACTCTATGAGATGAATTCACACATCAAAAAGAAGTTTCTCAGAAAGTTTCTTTCTACTTTTTATCTGAGGAGATTTATTAGGTCAACATAGGCTTCAATGCAATCCAAAATATCTCTTGTTATGTTCCCCAAAAACAGTGCCACCAAACTGATCCATCAAAAGAATCATTTAACTCTGTGAGATGAATTGACATATCACAAAGTGGTTTCTCAGAAATCTTCTTTCTAGCTTTTATATAAGGATATTTCCTTTTTCACCATAAGCTTCTGGGCGTTCCAAAATATGCCAATGCATATTCGAAGAAAAGAGTGTTATCAAACTGCTCAATGAAAAGCGTGGTGTAACTCTGTGAGATGAATTCTCACATCACAAAACAGTTTATCAGAAAAGTTCCTTCTAGTTTTAATCTGAGGATATTTCCTTTTAAACCATAGGACTCAATGTGCTCCCAATTATCCCTTTGAAGATAGCAGGAAGTCAGTGTTAGCATATTTCTCCATGAAAAAAAAGGTTTAGCTCTGTGAGATGAATTCACTCATCACAAAGAATTTCCACAGAAAGCTTCTTTCTAGTTTTCATCTGAGGATATTTCCTTTGTCACCATAGGCTTCGATGTGTCCCGAAATATCCTATTCCAGATTCCACAAAAACAGAGTTAGCAAACTGCTCCATGAAAAGATTCGTGTAACACTGTTAGATGAATACACACATCATAAAGGAGATTCTCAGAAAGCTTCTTTTTGTGTTTATCTGAGTATCTGTCCTGTGTCACCATAGGATTCAATGCACTCCAAGATATCCCCTTGAAAATTCCACGAAACCAGTGTTATCAAACAGCACCATGAAAAGAAAGGTTTAACTCCGAGAGATGAATTCACACAAAACAAAGCAGTTCCTCAGAAATCGTCTTTCTAGTTTTTATCTGAGGATATTTCATTTTTCACTGTAGGCATCAATGTGCTCCCAAATATCCTTCTACAGATTCCACAAAAATAATGTTTTTAAACTGCTCAATGAAAAGAGCAGTGTAACTCTGGGGAATGAATTCACACATCACAAAACATGTATTCAGAAAGCTTCTTTCTAGTTTTGTCTTAGGATATTTCCTTTGACACCATAGCCTTCAATGTGCTCCAAAATATCCCATTGCGTATTCCAGGAAAACAGTGTTATCAAACTACTCAATAAAAAGAATGGTGTAACTCTGTGAGATGAATTCACACATCACAAAGCAGTTTCTCAGAAAGCTTCTGTATAATTTTTATCTGAGGATATTTCCTTTTTCACTGTAGTCCTCAATGTGTTCTCAAATATCCCATTGCAGATTCCATGAAAACAGCTTTAGCAAACTTCTCCTGGAAAAGAAAGATGTAGCTCTGTGAGATGAATTCACACATCACAAAAAACTTTCTCAGAAAGTTTCTTTCTAGTTTTTTTCTGAGGATATTTCCTTTGTCACCCTAAGTATCAATGTGCTATGAAATATCCCGTAGCATATTCCAAGAAAACAGTGTTAGAGGCCAGGCGCGGTGGCTCAAGCCTGTAATCCCAGCACTTTGGGAGGCCGAGATGGGCGGATCACGAGGTCAGGAGATCGAGACCATCCTGGCTAACACGGTGAAACCCCGTCTCTACTAAGAAATACAAAAAATAGCCGGGCGAGGTGGCAGCGCCTGTAGTCCCAGCTACTCGGGAGGCTGAGGCTGGAGAATGGCGTGAACCCGGGAGGCGGAGCTTGCAGTGAGCTGAGATCCGGCCACTGCACTCCAGCCTGGGCGACAGAGCGAGACTCCATCTCAAAAAAAAAAAAAAAAAAAGAAAGAAAACAGTGTTAGCAAACTGCTCATTGAAAAGAACAGTTTAACTCTGTGATATGAATTCACACATCACAAAGCAGATTCTCAGATAGTTTGTTTTTGGTTTTTATCTGAGGATATTTCCTTTGTCACTATTGGCTTCAGTGTGCTCACAAATAACCTACTGCAGATTTCAAGAAAACAGTGTTAGCAAACTGCTCAATGGAAAGGACGATGTAACTCTGTGAGATGAACTCACTCATCACAGAGAACTTTCTCAGAAAGCCTCTTTCTAGTTTTTATCTGAAGATATTTCCTATGTCACCATAAGCTTCAATGTGCTCTGAAATATCCTATTGCAGATTCCAAGAAAATAGTTTTAGCAAACTGCTCAATGAAAAGAACAGTGTAACACTGTGAGATGAATTCACACATCAAAAAGCAGTTTCTCAAAAGTTTCTTTCTAGTTTTTATCTGAGTATATTACCTTTTTCCTCATAGGCCCCAAAGCACTCTCATATATCCCTTTAAAGATTCCAAGTAAACGGTGTTAGCAAACTGCTCAACAAAAGAATGCAGTAATTCTGTGAGATGAATTCACACATCACAAAGCAGCTTCTCAAAAAGGTTCTTTTTGTTTTTCTATCTGAGTCTCTTTCCTTTGTCATCATAGACTTCAATGTGCTCCAAAATATCCTTCTGCAGATTTCACGAAAACAGTGTTATCTAATTAAAAGAATGGGGTAACTCTGTGAGATGAATTCACACATCACAAAGCAGTTTCTCAGAAAGCTTCTTTCTAGTTTTTACCGGAGGATATTTTATTTGTCACTATAGGTCTCAATGCACTCCCAAATATCCCTTTGCAGATTCCACAATAACAGTGTTAGCAAACGGCTTCATGTAAAGAAAGGTGTAACTCTGTGAGATGAATTCACACATCACAAAGAACTTTCTCAGAAAGCTTCTTTCTTATTTTCATCTGAGGATATTTCCTTTGTCACCATAGGTTTCAATGCGATCTGAAATATCTCTTCTCAGATTCCAAATAAGAAGTGCTACCAAACTGATCCATGAAAAGTACAGTGTATGTCTGTGAGATGAATTCAAACATCACAAAGAAATTTCTCAGAAACTTTCTTTCTGGTTTTTATCTGAGAATGTTTACTTTGTCACAATAGGCATCAATGCCATCAAAAATATCCCTTCTCAGATTCCCTAAAAACAGTGCTACCAAACTGCTCCATGGAAAGAATCATGTAACTTTGAGAGATGAATTAACACATCAAAAAGTGGTTTCTCAGAAAGCTTCTTTCTACTTTTTCTATGAGGATATTTCCTTTGTCACCATAAGCTTCAATTTGCTCTGAAATATCAAACTGCAGATTCAAAGAAAACAGTGTTAGCAAACTGCTCAATGGAAAGGACAGTGTAAAACTGAGATGATTTCACACATCACAAAGCAGTTTTCAGAGAGCTTCTTTCTAGTTTTTATCTGAGGATATTTCCTTTTTTACCAAAGGCCTCAATGTGTTCCAATATATCCCTTTCCAGGGATAATTAATATCCCTTTGCAGGGATAATAATCTGCAATACATCCCTTTGCAGAAACCACTAAAACAGTGTTAGTAAACTCAATGAAAGGGTTTCACAAAGCGGTTTCTTAGAAAGCTTCCTTTCAGTTTTTATCTGAGGATATTTCCTTTGTCACCATAGGCTTCACTGCGATCCCGAATATCACTTCTCGGATTCCCCAAAAAAAGTGCTACCAAGCTGATTCATGGAATGAATCCTGTAACTCTGTGAGATGAATTCACAAATCACAAAGTAGTTTATCAGAAAGCTTCTTTCTAGCTATTGTCTGAGGAAGATTCTTTTGTCACCATAAGCTTCAATGGGCTCTGAAATATCACGTTGCTGATTCCACAGAAACATGATTAGCAAACTGCACAATGAAAAGAACAATGTAACTGTGTGAGATGAATTCACACATCACAAAGCATTTTCTCATAAAGCTTCTTTGTATTTTTTATCTGAGAGTATTTAGTTTTTCACCAAAGACCTCAATGCACTCACAAATATCGCTTTGCAGATTACAAGAAAACAGTGTTAGCACACTGCTCCATCAAAAAAAAAAAGTGTAAATCTGTGAGACAAATTCACATATCACAAAAACTTTGTCAGGAAGCTTCTTTCAGTTTTTATCTGAGGATATTTCGTTTTTCATCATAGGCTTCAAGGCGAACCAAAATATACCTTGTCACATACCCCAAAAACAGTGCTACCAAACTGATCCGTGAAAAGATTCATGTATTTCTGTGAGATGAATTACCATATCACAAAGCGATTTCCTAGAAAGCTTCTTTCTACTTTTTCTATGAGGATATTTCCTCTGTTACCATGAGCTTCAATGCGCTCTGAAATATCCCATTGCAGATTCCAAGAAAACAGTGTTAAGAAAGTATTCAATGAAAAGAACAGTGTAACTCTGTGAGATGAATTCACACATTACAAAGTGGTTTCTCAGAATTCTTCTTTCTAGTTTTTATGTGAGATAATTGCCTTCTTTACCATAAGCTCCAATGTCCTTGAAATATCCTATTATAGATACCAGGAAAACGATTGTAGCAAACTGTTCAATGCAAAGAACAGTGTAACTCTGTGAGATATGAATTCACAAATCTCAAAACAGTTTCTTAGAAAGCTACTTTGTAGTTTTTATATGAGTGTATTTCCTTTGTCACCATAAGCTTAACATGAGCTCCAAAATATCCCATTACATATTCCAAGAAAACAGTGTTAGCAAACTGTTCAATTAAAAGAACAGTACAACTCTGTGGAAAAAATTCAAACATCACAAAATATGTTCCCAGAAAGCTTCTTTCTAGCATTTATCTGATGATATATAGTTTTTCACCTCAGGCCTCAAAGCACTCCCGAATATGCCTTTGCAGATACCACAAAAACAGTGCTATCAAACAGTTCAATGAAAAGAACTGTGTAACTCTGTGAGATGAATTCATACATCACAAAGCAGTTTCTCAGAATGTTTCTTCCTAGTTTTTTTCTGAGGATATTTTCTTTGTCACCATAGGCTTCAATGAGATCCAAAACATCCCTTCTCACATTCCCAAAAAAACCCCAGTGCTACAAAGCTGATCCATGAAAAGAATTGTGTAACTCTGTGAGAAGAATTGACAAATCCCAAAGCAGTTTCTCAGAAAGCTTCTTTCTTCCTTTTGTAAGAGGATATTTCTTTTGTAATCAGAACCTTCAATGCACTCTGAAATAACCCTTTGCAGATGGCATGAAAACAGTTTTAGGAAACTGGTCAATGAAAATAACAGTGTAATTCTGTGAGATGAACTCACACATCACTAAGCAGTTTCCCATAAAGCTTCTCTATAGTTTTTATCTGAGGATATTTTCTTTTTCATCATAGGCCTCAATGCACTCCCATATATCTCTTTGCACATTTGACTAAAACAGTGTTAGCAAACAGCTCAATGAAAAGAATGGTGTAACTCTGGGAGATGAATTCACACATCACAAAGCAGTGTCTCAGAAAGATTCTTTCTGGTTTTTATCTGAGGATAAAGGAACTTTCTCAGAAAATATCTTTGTAGTTTTTATCTGAGGATATTTCCTTTGTCACCGTAAACTTCAATGTGTTCTGAATTATCCCATTGCAGGTTTCAAGAAAACAGTGTTAGCAAACTCCTCCATGAAAAGAAAGATGTTACTCTGTAAGATGAATACACAATCACAAGGAAGTTTCTCAGAAGCCTTCTTTCTGGTTTTTATCTCAGGATATTCCCTTTTTAACCATAGTTGTCAACTAGCTCCAAAATATCCCTTTGTAGATTCCACAAAAACAGAGTTAACAAACTGCTACATAAAAAGAAACTGTTCCTCTGTGAGTTGAATACGCACATCACAACTAAGTTTCTCAGAAAGCTCCTTTCTAGTTTTTGTCTGTGGATATTTCTTTGTCACCATAACCTTCAATGCAGTCTGAAATATCCCATTGCAGATAAAAGGAATACTGTGTTAGCGAACTGCTCAATATAAGGAACATTGTAACCCTGTGAGATGAATTCACACATCACCAAGTGGTTTCTCAGAAAGCTTCCTTCTAGTTCTTACATGAGAGTATTTTTTTGTCACCATAAGCTTCAAACTGCTCCCAAATACACCTTTGCAGATTCCATGAAAACAGTGTAAGCAAACTTCTCAATGAAAAGAACAGTGTAACTCTGTGAGATGAATTCACACATCACAAAGCAGTTTCTCAGAATGCTTCTTTCTAGTTTTTATGTGATTATATTTCCTTTATCACCATAGGCTTCAAAGTGTTCCTTCTCATATCTCAAAGTTTTCCTTCTCATATTCCCCAGAAACAGTGTTACAAAACTGATCCATGAAAAGAATCGTGTAACTTGGTGAGATGAATTCACACATCACAAAGCAATTTCTGAGAAAGCTTCTTTCTTGTTTTTAGTGAGGATATTTCCTTTTTCACCATCGGAGTCAAGGCACTCCCATATATACCTTTGCAGATACATTGAAAACAGTGTTAGCAAACTACTCAATGAAAAGTATATTGTAACTCTGTGAGTTGAATTCATACATCACAAAGCAGTTTCTCAGAAAGCTTCTTTCTAGTTTTTATATGATGATATTTGCTATTTCACCATAGGCCTCAAGTTGCTCCCCAATTACCTGTTGCAGATTCCACGTAATCAGTGTTAGTACAGTTCTCCAAGAAAATAAACGTGTAACTCCAGGAGATGATTTCCCAAATCACAAAGTAGTATCTCAGAAACCTTCTTTCTAGTTTTTGCCTGAGGACTTTTCCTTTGTCACCATAAGCTTCAATGAACTCTGAAATATCCCATTGCAGTTTCCAAGAAAACAGTGTTAGCAAACTGATCAATGAATAGAACTGTTGTAACTCTGTGAGATGAATTCACACATCACAAAGGAGTTTCTCAGAAAGCTTCTTTTTGTTTTTATCTGAGGATATTTCCTTTTCCACTAGAGGCTTCAAAGCACTCCAAAATATCCTTTTGCAGATTCCACGAAAACAGTGTTATCAAACTGCTCCATGAAAAGATAGATTTAAGTCTGTGAGATGAATTCACACAACACAAAGAGCTTTTTCAGAACGCTTCTGTCTAGGTTTTATCTGAGGATATTTCCTATGTCAGCATAGGCTTCACTGCGATGCAAAATATCCCTTCTCAGTTTCCCCCAAAACAGTGCTACCAAATATAAAAGGAATCATGTGACTCTGTGTTATGAATTAACACATCATAAAGTGGTTTCTCAGAAAGTTTCTTTCTCGTTTTTATCTGAGGATGTTACATTTTTCACTATAGGCCTCAATGTGTTAACAAACACCCCTTTGCAGATTCCATGAAAAGACTGTTAGCAAACTTGTCCATGAAAAGAAAGATGTAAGCCTGTGAGATGAATTCACACATCACAAATAACTTTCTCAGAATGCTTCTTTCTAATTTTTATCTGAGGATAATTCATTTCTCACTTCAATGCAATCCAAATTATTCATTCGCAGATTCACCAAAACACTACTAACAAACTAATCCATGAAAACAATTGTTTAACTCAGAGAGATGAATTAACATATCATCAAGCAGTTTCTCAGAAAGCTTCTTTCTAGTTTTTATATGCGGGTGTTTCCTTTGTCACCTTAAGCTTCAATGCACTCTGGAATATCCCTTTGCAGATTCAACAAAAACATTGTTAGCAAACTTTTAAATGAATAGAATGGTGTAACAATGTGAGACGAATTCACACATCACAAAGCAGTTTCTCAGGAAGATTCTTTCTAGTATTTATCTGAGTATATTTCCTTTTTCACCGAAGGCCTCAAGGTGCTCCCCAAAATCCCATTGCAGGTTGCACGGAAACAGTGTTCACAAACTGCTTCATGAAAAGAACAGGGTACGCTGTGAGATTAATTCACACATCACAAAGCAGTTTCCCATAAAGTTTCTTTCTCCTTTTTATCTGAGGGTATTTCCTTTGTCACCACAGGTTTCAATGAGATCCAAAATATCCCTTCTCAGATTCCCCAGAAACAGTATTACCAAACTTCTCCGTGAAGGAATCATGTAACTCTGTGAGATGAATTCTCAAATCACAAAGGAGTTTCACAGAAAGTTTAATTCTAGTTTTTATCTGTGGATATTTCCTTTATCACTGTAGTCTTTGATATGCTCTCAAATATCCCATTGCAGATTCCAGGAAAACAGTGTTACCAAACTGCTCAATGAAAAGAAAAGTATAACTTTGTGAGATGAATTCATACATCACAGAGCAGTTTTTCAGAAAGCTTCTTTCTAGTTTTTGTCTGAGGATATATACTTTTTCACTACAGGCCTCAATGTGCTTCCAAATATCCCTTTGCAGATTCCACAAAAACAGTTTTAGCAAACTGCTCAATGAAGTAAAAGTGTAACTTGGTGAGATGATTTCACACATAACAAAGAACTGTCCTAGAAAGCTTCCTTCTATTTTTTCATCTGAGCGTATTGCCTTTGTCATAACATGCTTCAAAGCAATTCAAAATATCCCTTCTCAGATTCCACAAAAAAAATGCTACCATACTGCTTCATGAAAACAGTGGTATAACTCTGTGAGATGAATTCACCCATCACAAAGCAGTTTCTTAGAAAGCTTCTTTCTACTTTATGTCTGAGGATATGTCCCTTTTCACCATTTGCCTCAATGCGCTCACTTTTCAGATTCCACCAAAATAGGGTTAGCAAACTGCTCCATGAAAATAAAGGTGCAAATCCATGAGAAGAATTCACACATCTCAAAATAGTGTCTAAGAAAGCTTCTTTTTGTTTTCTGTCTGATTATATTTCGTTTGTCACCATAGGATTCAATGTGCTCCCAAATAACTATTCTCAGGTACCACAAAAACAGTGATTAGGTACTGTTCAACCAACAAAAAGGTCAAATACTATGACACGAATACACATATCACAAAGTCATTTTTCGAAAAACTTCTCTCCAGTTTTCATCTGAAGTTGTTTCCTTTTTTACCGTAGGCCTTTGGAACTCCCGAGCATCCCCTTGCAGATTTCATAAAAACAGTACTACCAAACTGCTCAAGGAAAATAAAGGTGTAACTCTATGTGATGAATTCACCCATCAAAAAGAAATTTCACAGACAATTTCTTTCTAGTTTTTATCTCAGGATATTTCCTTTTCCACCATCAGATTCCATGCACTCCCAAGTATTCCTTCTCAGACACCACAAAAACAGTGCTACCAAACTGATCCATGTAAATAATCTTGTATCTCTGTGAGATGAATTAACACAACACAAAGTGGTTTCTCAGAAAGGTTCATTCTAGTTTTAATATCAGGATATTTCCTTTGTCACCATAATCTTCAATGTATTAAACAATATTCCATTAGAGATTCCAAGGAAACAGTCATAGCACCCTGCTCAATGAAAAGAACAGTGTAACTCTGTGAGATGAATTCACACATCATAAAGCAGTTTCTCAGAAACCTTTTTTGTTTATTATGTGAGGATATTCCGTTAGTCACCATAGGCTTCAATGCACTCCCAAATATCCTATTGCAGATTCCATGAAAAAAGTGCTATAAAACTGTTCAATGAAAAGAATGGCGTAGTTCTATGAGATGAATTCACATATCCAAAGCAGTTTCTCAGAAAGCTTCTTTCTGATTTTTATCTGAGGATACTTCCTTTTTCACTGTAGGCCACAATGCACTCCCAAATTTCTCTTTGCAGATTCCATGAAAACAGTGTTAACAAACAGTTCCATGAAAAGAAAGGTGTAAACTTGTGAGATGTATTCACACATCAAAAAGAACTTTCTCAGAAAGCGCTTGGTAGTTTTTATCTGAGGATATTTCCTTAGTCACCAAGGGCTTCAATGTGACACAAAATATCCCTTATAGGTTTCCCCAAAAACAGTGCTACCAAACTGATCAATGAAAAGGATCATGTAACTCTGTGATATAAATTAGCATATCACAAAAAGGTTTCTCAGAAAATTTATTTCTACTTTTTCTATGAGGATATTTCCTATGTCACCATAAGCTTCAATGTGCTCTGAAATATCCCATTGCAGTTTCCAAGAAAAAAGTGTTATCAAACTGCTCAATGAAAAGAACAGTGTAACTCTGGGAGATGAATTCACAAATCACAAAGCAGTTTCTAGGAAAGTTTCCTTCTAGTTTTTAACTCAGCATATTTCCGTTTTCAATTCAGGCTTCAATGCATTCCCAAATATTGAATTACAAACCCCAGTTAAAGAGTGTTAGCAAACTGCTCTATGAAAACAAAGGTGTAACACTTTGAGATGAATTAACACATCAAAAAGAACTTTCTCAGAAACCTTATTTCTAGTTTTTGTATGAAGATATTTCCTTTGTCACCCTAAGCTTCAATGCGTTGTGAAATATCCCTTTTCAGATTCCAAGAAAACAGTGTTAGCAAACTGCTCAATGAAACAAAAAGTGTAACACTGTGAGGTGAATTCACATATCAAAAAGCAGTTTCCTAGAAAGCTTCATTCTAGTTTTTATATGAGGATATTTCCTTTTTAACCATAGGCCTCAATGTGCTCCTATATATCCCTTTGCAGATTCCACAGAAACATTGTTAGCAAGCTGCTCATTAAAAAGAAAGCTGTAACTCTGTGAGATGATTTCACACATAAAAAGAACTTTCTCAGAAAGCTTCTTTCTAGTTTTTATCTGAGAATATTTTCTATTTCACCACAGGCTTCAAAGGGCTCCCAAATATCCCTTCACAGATTCCATGAAAACAGTGTTATTAAACAGCTCAATGAAAAGAATGGTGTAAATCTGTGAGATGAATTCACACATCAGAAAGCAGTTTCTCAGAAAGCTTCTTTCTAGTTTTTATCTGAGAATAATTATTTTTTCACTAGGGGCCTCAATGGCCTCCCAAATATCCTTTTGTAGATTCCAAGAAAACAGTGTCAGTAAACTGCTCATTAAAAATAATAGTGTAACTGTGTGAGATGAATTCACACATCACAAAGCAGTTTCTCAGAAAGCTTCTTTCTAGTTTTTATCTGAGGATATTTTCTTTGTCTCTTTAGGTTTCAATGCGATCCAAAATATCCCTACTCAGATTCCCCCAAAACGGTGCTATGAAACTGCTCCATGAAAAGAATCATGTCACTCTGTGGCATGAATTCCAAAATCACAAATCATTTTCTTAGAAAGCTTCTTTCTAGTTTTCTCTGAGGATATTTCCTTTGTCAACATAAGCTTCAATGCACTCCGAAATATCCCATTACAGAATCCAGCAAAACAAGATAGCAAACTGCTCAATGAAACGAACAGTGTAACTCTGTGAGGTGAATTCACCCATCAAAAGGAGATTCTCAAAAAGCTTCTTTCTAGTTTTTATCTGAGGATATTTCTTTTTTCACTGTAGCCCTCAAAGTGCTCCCAAATATCTCTTCACAGATTCCACGAAAAGAGTGTTATCAATCAGTTCAATGAAAACAATGGTGTAAACCTGTGACATGAATTCACACATCACAAAGCAATTTCTCATAAAGCTTTTTTCTAATTTTTAACTGAAGATATTTCCTTTGTCACCATAGTCTTCAATGCAATCCAAAGGATCCCTTCTCAGACTCCCCCAAAACAATGCTACCAGACTGTTCCATGAAAAGAATCATGTAATTCTCTGAGATGAATTCACACACCACAAAGAAGTTTCTCAGAAAGCTTCTTTCTACTTTTTGTCTGAGGATATTTCCTTTGTCACCATAGGCTTTCATGCAATCCAAAATATCCCTTCTTAGATTACCCAAAAACGGTGCTACCAAACTGCTCTGTGAAAAGAATCGTGTCATTGTGAGATGAATTCACACATCACAAGGAAGTTTCTCAGAAAGCTTCTTTCTACTTTTTGTCTGAGGATATTTCCTTTGTCACCATAGGCTTTCATGCAATCCAAAATATCCCTTCTCAGATTACCCAAAAACAGTGCTACCAAACTGATCCATGAAAAGAGTCTTGTAGCTCTGTGAGATGAATTCACAAATCAAAAAACAGTTTCTCAGAAAGCTTCTTTCTAGTTTTTGTCTGAGGATAATTCCTCTCTCAACATAAGCTTCAATGTGCTCTGAAATATCTCACTGTGGATTCTAAGAAAACAGTGTAAGCAAACTGCTCAATGAAAAGGGCAGTGTAACTCTATGAGATGAATTCACACATCACAAAGCAGTTTCTTACAAAGCATATTTTTGTTTTTTATCTGAGGATATTTCCTGTGTCAACATTGGCTTCAATGTGCTCCCAAATATCCTATTGCAGATTCCACAAAAACAGTGCTATCAAATTGCTCAATGAATGGAACAGTATAACTCTGTGCAATGACTTCACACGTCACAATGCTGTTTATCAGAAGGCTTCTTCCTAGTTTGTATCTGAGGATTGCAGATTACAAGAAAACAGTGCTAGCAAACTGCTCAATGAAAAGAACAGTATACGTATCAGAGATGAATTCACACATCACAAAGCACTTTCTTGGAAAGTTTCTTTCTAGTTTTTATCTGAGGATTTTTACTTTTTCACTGTGGGCATCAATGCGCTTTCAAATATCCCTTGGCTGATTCCACGAAAACCGTGTAAACAAACTTCTCTATGAAAAGAAAGGTGTAACTCTGTTGGATGAATTCACACATCACAAAGCACTTTCTCAGAAAGCTTCTTTCTAGTTTTTATCTGAAGATATTTCTTTTGTCACCATAGATTTCAGTGTGATCCAAAATATCCCTTCTCAGATTCCCCAAAAACACTGCTACCATAATGATCCATGAAAAGAATTGTGTAACTCTGTGAGATAAACTAAGACATCACAAATCAGTTTCTCAGAAAGTCTCTTTCTAATTTTAATATGAAGATATTTCCTTTGTCACCATAAGCTTCAAGATGCTCTGAAATATCCCATTGTAGGTTCCAAGAAAACAGTGTAGACAAACTGTTCAATGCAAAGAACAGTGTAACTCTGTGATGAATTCACACATCACTAAGCAGTTTCTCAGAAAGCTTCCTTCTAGTTCGTATCTGAGGTTATTTCCTTTTTCACCATAGGATGCAGTGTGCTCCCAAATATTCCTTTGCAGATTCCATGAAAACAGTGTTAGCAAACTACTCCACGAAAAGAAAGGTGTAACACTGTGATATGAATTTAAACATCACAAAGAACCTTCTCAGAAAGCTTCTTTCTCGTTTTTACCTGAGGATATTTCCTTTGTCACCACAGGTTTCAAAGGGATCAAAAATATCCCTTTTCAGTTTCCCAAAAAACAGTGCAACAAAACTGCTCCATGAAAAGAATAGTGCAACTCTGTGAGATGAATTCACACATCACAAAGCAGTTTCTCAGAAAGTTCTTTTTTGTTTTAGGCTGAGGATATTTCCTTTGTCACCAGAGCCTTCAAAGGGCTCCCAAATATCCTATTTCAGAATCTCCAAAAACAGTGCTACCATACTACTCCATGGAAAGAAATGTATAATCCTGTGAAATGAATTCACACATCACAAACTGGTTTCTCTGTAAGCTTCTTACTAGTTTTTAACTGAGGGTATTTCCTTTTTCACCATATTCTTCTATGCATTTCAAAATATCCCATTGTGGATTCCACAAAAAATGAGTTAGCTAACTTCGCAATGAAAAAAAGATTGTAACCTTTTTAGATGAATTCATACATCACAAATCACTTTCACAGAAAGATTCCTTCTGGTTTTTATCTGAGGACATTTTCTTTGTCACTGGAGTCTTCAATGCACTGCAAAATATCCTATGGCAGATGGCACAAAAGCAGTGTTATCAAACTGCTCAATGAAAAGTACGTTGTAACACTGTAAGGTGAATTCACACATCACAAAGCCGATTCTCAGAAACCTTTTTTCTAGTTATTATTTGAGGGTATTTCCTATTTCACCTTAGGTCTCAATGCTCTCCCAAATAACCCTTTGTAGATTCCATGAAAACAGTGTTATCAAACTTCTCCATGAAAAGAAAGGTGTACCTCTGTGAGATGAATTCAAACATCACAAATAACTCTCTCAGTAAGCTTTTTTCTAGTTTTTATCTGAGAATATTTCCTTTGTCACCAAGGCTTCAATGAAATTCAACATATCCCTTCTCAGATTCCCTAAAAACAGTGCTACCAAACTGATCCATGAAAAGAATCGTGTAACTCTGTGAGATGAATTAACACATCACAAAATAGTTTCTCAGAAAGCTTATTTCCAGTTTTTATATGAGGATATTTCCTTTGTCACCATAAACTTAAAATGTGCTCCAAAATATCCCATTGCAGAATCCAAGGAAACAGTGTTAGCAAAATGATCAATGAAAAGAATTGTGTAACTCTTTGAGATGAATTAACATATCACAAAGAATTTTCTTAGAAAGATTCTTTCTAGTTTTTACTGAGGATAGTTCTTTTGTCACCAGAAGGTTCAATTTGATCCAAAATATCACATTGCAGATTCCAAGAAAACAGTGTTAGCAAACTGCTCAATGCAAAGAACAGTGTTACTCTGTGAGATGAATTCACACATCACAAAGCAGTTTCTCAAAAGATTCTTTTTGGTTTTTACCCAAGTATAATTCCATTGTCACTGTGGGCTTCATTGAGCTCCCAAATATCTTATTGCAGATTCCACGAAAACAGTGTTATCAAACTGCTCAATGAAAAGCACAGTGTAACTTTGTAAGATGAAGTCAAACATCACAAAGCAGTTTCTCAGAAAGCTTCTTTCTAATTTTCATCTGAGGATATTTCCTTATTCACTATAGGCCTCAATGTGATACCAAATATCCCTTTGCAGATTACACGAAAATATTGTTAGCAAACTGCTCCATGAAAAGAAGGGGATAACTCTGTGCGATGAATTCACACATCACAAAGAAGTTTCTCAGAAAGCTTATTTCTAGTTTTTATCTGAGAATGTTTCCTTTTCCACCATAGGCTTCAATGCAATCCAAAGTATCCTTTCTCAAATTTCCCAAAAACATTGTTACCAAACTGCTCCATGAAAAGAATCCTGCAACTCTGTGAGATGAGTTCACACATCAGAAAACAGTTTCTCAGAAAGCTTTTTTCTTGTTTTTACCTGAGGATATGTCCTTTTTCACCATAGGCCTCAATGTGCTCCCAAACATCCCTTTCCAGATTCCACGAAAACAGTGTTAGCAAACTTCTCAATGAAAAGCATGGTTTAACTGAGAGATGAATTCACACATCAAAAAGAAGTTTCACAGAAAGCGTCTTTCTAGTTTTTATCTGAGGATATTTCCTTTGTCAACATAGGCTGTAATACGATCCAAAGTATCCTTTCTCAGATGCCCCAAAAACAGTGCTACCAAACTGTACCATGAAAATATCGTGTAACTCTGTAAGATGAACTCAAAAATTACAAAGTAGTTTCGTAGAAAACTTCTTTGTAGTTTTAGTCTGAGGATAATTCCTTTTTTACCATAAACTTCAATGCACTCCAAAATATCCCATTACAGATACCAAGAACACAGTGTTAGCAAACTGCTCAGTGGAAAGAACAGTGTTACACTGTGAGATGAATTCACACATGAAAAAGCAGTGTCTCAGAAAGCATCTTTTTGGTTTTTATCTGGGGATATTTCCTTGGTCAACATAGGCTTCAATGCGATCCCAAATATCCTATTGCAGATTCCACGAAAACAGTATTATCAAACTCCTCAATGAAAGGAAAGGTGTAACATTTTAAGGTGAATTCACACAGTACAAATTAATTTCTCAGAAAGCTTCTTTCTAGTTTTTATCTGAGGATATTTCCTTTTTCACTATAGGCCTCAATGCACTAGCAAAACTCGCTTTGTGAATTCCACAAAAACAGTTTTAGCAAACTTCTCCATGAATAGAACTGTATAACTCTGTGAGATGAATTTGTACATCACGAAGAACTTTCTCAGAAAGCTTCTTTCTAGTTTTTTTCTGAGGATATTTCCTTTCTCACCATAGGCTTCAATGTGATCCAAAATATCCCTTCTCAGATTCCCCAAAAACAGTTCTATCACACTGCTCCATGAAAAGAACCGTGAATCTCTGTGAGATGAATTCACAAAACACAATGGGTTTTCTCAGAAAGCTTCTTTCTAGTTTTTGTCTTAGGATATTTCCGTTGTCACCATAGGCTTCAACAACGGTGTTCTTTGTGAGATGAATTCACGCATCATAAAGCAGATTCTCAGAAAGCCTCTTTCTAGTTTTTATCTGAGGATATTTCCTTTTTCACCATAGTCCTCAATGCACTCCCAAATATCCCGTTCCGGATTCCACAAAATAAGTGTTAGAAAACTTCTTCTTTTTCACCAAAGGCTTCAATGCGATCCCAAATATTCCTTCACAGATTCCTCAAAAACAGTGCTACCAATCTTATCAATAAAAGGAATTGTGTAACTCTGTGAGATGAATTAAAACATTACAAAGCTGTTTCTCAGAAAGCTTCTTTCTAGTTTTTATATGAGGATATTTCATTTGTCACTATAAACTTCAAAGTGCTCCAAAATATTCCATTGCAGATTCCAAGAAAAGAGTGTTAGCAAGCAGATCAATGAAAAGAACAGTGTAGCCCTGTTAGATTAATTCACACATCACAAAGCAGTTTCTCAGAAAGCTTCCTTCTAGTTTCTATCTGGCGATATTTCCTTTTGCACTATAGGCCTCGATATGTTCCCAAATATCCCTTTGCAGACTCCACATAAATGGTGGCAGCAAACTACTCAATGAAAAGAAAGTTGTAACTTTCTGAGATGAATTCACATATCACAAAGATCTTTCTTGGAAAGCTTCTTTTTAGTTTTTATCTGAGGATATTTCTTTTGTCACCATAGACTTCAACACAATGTAAAACATCACTTCAGAGATTCCCCAAAATTGTGCTACCAAACTGCTCCATGAAAAGTATTCTGTAACTCTGTGAGATGAATTCACAAATCACAAAACAGTTTCTCAGAAGGCTTCTTTCTAGTTTTAATCTGAAGATATTTCCTTTGTCACCGTAGACTTCAAGGGGATCCAAAATATCCTATTGCTGATTCCATGAAAACAGTGTTAGCAACCTACTCCAAGAAGAGAATCATGTAACTCTGTGAGATGAATACAAACATCACAAAGATGTTTCTCAGAAAGCTTCTTTCTAGTTTTTATCTGAGGTTATTTCCTCTTTCACCATAGACCTCAATGCACTCCTGAATATCCCAATGCAGATTCCAGGAAAAAAGTGTTAGCAAACTTCTCAGTGAAAGGAATGGTGTAACACTGTGTGGTGAATTCACACATTACAAATAAGTTTCTCAGAAAGCTTATTTTTGTTTTGTATCTGAGAATACTTCCTTTGCTACATAGACTTCAATGCACATGTAAATATCTTATTGCAGATTATATGAAACAGTGTTATCAGTCTGCTCAATGAAAAGAATGGTAAAGTTCTGTAAGATGAATTCATACATCACAAAGCAGTTTCTCAGAATGTTTCTTTCTAGTTTTTTTCTGAGGATATTCCTTTTTCATTATAGGTCTCAGTGTGCTCCAAACTATCCTTTTGCAGATTCCACGAAAACCATGTTAGAAAACTCCGTGAAAAGAAAGGTGTAACTCAGTAAAACGAATTCACATATGTCAAAGAAATATCTCAGAAAGCTTCTTTCTAGCTTTGATCTGAGGATATTTCCTTTGTCACCTTTGGTTTCATGCAATAAAAAATAACCCTTCTCAGATTCCCCAAAAACTGTGCAACAAAGCTGATCCATGAAAAAAATCATGTAACTCTCTGAGATGAATTAATACATCACAAAGCAATTTCTCACAAAGCTTCTTTCTAGTTTTTGTCTGACGATATTTCCTTTGTCACCATAGGCTTCAATGCAATCCAAAACATCCCTCCTCAAATTCCCCAAAAAGAGTGCTACCAAACTGTGCCATGAAAATAAAGGTGTAACTTTGTGACGTGAATTCACATATCACTAAGCAGTTTCACAGAAAGCTTCTTTTTTTTGTCTGATGCTATTTCTTTTGTCACCAAGGCTTCAATTCACTCCAAAATATCCTATTGCAGATTCTATGAAAACAGAGTTAGCAAACTGCTCCAAGAAAAGTGATGTGTAATTCTGTGAGATGAATTCACACATCACAAGGCATTTTTTCAGGAAGCTTCTTTCCAGTTTTTATCTGAGGATATTTCCTTTTCCACCATAGGTCGCAACTCGCTCCCAAATATCATTTTGTAGATTCCATGAAAATTGTGTTAGCAAACAGCTCCATGAAAACAAAGGTGTTACTCTATGAGATGAGTACACATCACAAAGAAGTTTCTCAGAAAGTTTCTTGCTGGTTTTTATCTGATTATGTTTCCATTGTCACCCTAGTCTTCAAGGTGATCCAAAATATCCCTTCTCAAATTCCCTAAAAACAGTGCTACCAAACTCTTCCATAAAAAGAAAGGTGTACCTCTGTAAGATGAATTCACACATCACAAAGCTGTTTCTCAGAACACTTCTTTCTAGATTTTAACTGCACATATTTCAGTTTTCTCCATATTCCTCAATGCTCTCCAGAACATCCCATTGTAGATACCACGAAAAAAGGGTTAAAACCTTCTCCATGAAAATAACTTTTTAATTCTATGAGATGAATTCACACATCACAAAGCAGTTTCACAGAAAGCTTCTTTTTGATTTTTACCTGAGGATATTTCCTCTTTCACCACAGGTCTCAATTCGCTCCCAAATAACCCTTGGCAGATTCCATGAAAACAGTTTGAGCAAATGACTCCATGAAAAGAAAGGTGTAACTTTGTGAAATGAAGTTTCACATCACAAAGAACTTTCTCAGCAACTTTCTTTGTAGTTTTTATCTGAGGATATTTCCTTTGTAACTATAGGCTTCAATGCGATTCAAAATATCCCTTATCAGATTCCCCAAAAACATTGCTACCGAACTGCTCCATGAAAAGAGTCGTGTAACTCTGTGAGATGAATTCACACAACACAAAGCAGTTTCTCATAAAGCTTCTTTCTAGTTCTTTTCTGAGGATATTTCCTTTGTCACCAGGCTTCAATGATATCCAAAATATCCCTTCTCAGACTCCCCAAAAACAGTGCTATAAAATTGCTCCATGAAAAGAATGGTGTAACTCTGTGAGATGAATTGACACGTAACAAAGTGGTTTCTCAGAAAGCTTCTTTCTAGTTTTTATATGTGGATATTTCCTTTTTCATCATATTCCTCAATGAGCTCCACAATATCCCATTGCAGATTCCAGGAAAAAAGTGTTAGCAAACTTCTCAATGAAAGGAACTTTGTAACACTGTGAGGTGAACTGAAACATCACAAAGCAGTTTCAGAGAAAACTTCCTTTAGGTTTTGAACTGAGGATATTTCCTTTGTCACAATAGACTTCAATGCACTCCCAAATATCCTATTGCAGATTCCAAGAAAAGAGTGTTATGAAACTGCTCAATGAAAATAATAGTGTAACTCTGTGAGATGAATTCACATGTCACAAAGCAGTTTCTCAGAAAATTTCTTTCTTGTTTTTATCTAAGCATATTTCCTTTTCACTATAGGCCTCAAAGTTCTCACAAATATCCCTTCTCAGATTCGCCTAAAAAGTGCTACCAAACCACTCTATGAAAACAGTCTTGTTACTCTGCGAGATGAATACACAAATCACAAAGCAGTTTGTCGGAAAATTTCTTACTAGTTTTTGTCTGAGGATATTTGCTTTGTCAACCTAAGCTTCAACGCACTCAGAAGTATCCCCTTGCAGATTTCAAGATCACAGTGTTAGCCAAATCCTCAATGAAAAGAACAGTGTAACTGTGTGAGATGAATTCACACATCAAAAAGCAGTTTCTAAGAAAACTTTTTTGTTTTTATCTGAGGATATTTCCTTTGTCACCATAGATTTCAATGTGATCCAAATTATCATTTCTCAGATACCCCAAAAACAGTGCTACCAACTGCTCCACGAAAAAAAAAAATGTAACCCTGTGATATGAATTAACACATCACCAATCACTTTCTAAGGAAGTTTCTTTCTCATTTTTTTTGAGGTTATTTCCTTTTCCAGCATAGCGTTCAATGCACTCTCAAATACCCTTCTCAGACAGCACAAAAACAGTGATACCAAAGTGCTCCCTCAACAGAAACGTTTAGCTCTATGAGATGAATGCACATATCACAAAGGAGATTCTCAGAAAGCTTCTCTCCACTTTTTAACCTGAAAATATTTCCTTTCTCACCACTGGACGCTGTGCACTCCCAAATATCCCTTTGCAGATTCCACATAAACAGTGTTACCAAACTGCTAAATGAAAGAAAGGTGTAACTCTGTGGGATGAATTGACCCATCACAAAGCAGTTTCTCAGAAAGCTTCTTTCTAGTTTAAATCTGAAGATATTTCCTGTTTCACCATAGGCTTCAATCTGCTCCCAAATATCTCCTCTCAGATACCATAAAACAGTGATGCTGAACTGCTCAATCAACAAAAAGGTTAAGCTCTTTGAGATGAATACACACATCACAAAACTGTTGCTCAAAAATCTTCTCTCCAGTTTTTATCTGAAGTTATTTCCTTTTTCACCATAGATCACTAGGAGTTGTCAAATATCCCTTTGCACAGTCCTTAAAAACAGTGTTAGCATACTGCTCAAAGAAAAAAACAGTGTAACTCGGTGTGATGAATTCACCCATTGCCAAGAAATTTCTCAGAAAGCTTCTTTGTAGATTTTATCTCAGGATATTTCCTTTTCCACCATCGACTTCCACACACTTCCAAATAACCCTTCTCAGACACCAAAAAAACAGTGCTACCAAACTGATCTGTGAAAAGAATCCTGTAACACTGTGAGATGAATTAACAAGTCACAAATCGGGTTCTCAGAAAGCTTCTTTCCAGTTTTTATATGAGTATATTTCCTTTGTCACCATCAGCTTCAATTCGCTCCATAATATCCCATTGCAGATTCCAAGAAAACAGTGTTATCAAACTGCACAATGAAAAGAACACTGTAACTCTCTGAGATGAATTCACACATCACCATGTAGTTTCTCAGAATTCTTCTTTTTGTTTTTTTATCTGAGGACATTTTCTTTTCCACCAGACACTTCAATGTGCTTCCAAATATCCCTTCTCGGACACCACAAAAACAGTGATGCTTAAGTGCTCCCTCTACAGAAACATAGAGCTCTATGAGTTAAATGCATAAATCATAAAGGAGTTTCTCCAAAAGCTTCTTTCCAGTTGTTACCTGAAGAATTTTCTTTTTTCACCTCACCCCTATGCACTCCAAAATATCCCTCTGCAGGTTCCACAAAAACAGTGGTAACAAATAGCGCCATGAAAAGAATGATGTAACTCTGTGAGATAAATTGACCCATCAGAAAGTAGTTTCTCAGAAAGCTTCTGTGTAGTTTTTATCTGAGGATATTTCCTTTTCCACCATAGGCTTCAATGCACTCCCAAATATCCCTTCTAAGAAACCACAAAATATGTGATGTCAATGTGCTCCCTCAACAGAAATGCTTAGCTCTATGAGACAAATGTACACATCACAAAGGAGTTTCTCTGAAAACTTCTCTCCAGTTTTTACCTGAAGAAATTTCTTTTTCATCTTAGGCCTCTATGTGCTCCCAAATACCCCACCGCAGATTCCACAAAAAAATAGTGCTATCAAACTGTGCAATGAAAAGAATAGTTTACCTCTGTGAGAAAAATTCACCCGTTACAAAGTAGTTTCTCAGGAAGCTTCTTTCTAATTTTTATCTGAAGATATTTCCTTTTCCAACATAGACTTCAATATTCTCCAAAATATCCCTTCTAAGACACCACAAAAACTGTGATGCCAAAGTGCTTCCTCAACAGAAACGTTTAGCTCTATGAGATGAATTCACTCATCACAAGAAAATTTCTCCAAAATCATCTTTCTAGTTTTTATCTGAAGGTATTTCCTTCTTTACCATCCACTTCTTTCTAGTTTAAATCTGAGGATATTTCCATTTTCAACACTGCAGATTCCTTAAAAACAGTGCAATCAGTCTGCTCCATGAAAAGAATCGTGTAACTCCGTGAGATGAACTCAAAAATCACAAAGCAGTTTCTCAGAAAGCTTTTTTAAAGTTTCTGTCTGAGGATATTTCTTTTGTCACCCTAAGCTTCAGTACGCTCAAAAAGATCCCATTTCAGATTCCAAGAAAACAGTTTTAGCAAACTGCTCCATGAAAAGAAAGGTGTAACTCGGTGAGATGAATTCGCACATCATAAAAACTTTCTCAGAAAGTTTCTTTCTAATTTTATTCTGAGGACATTTCCTTTGTCACCATAGGCTTCAATGCAATCCAAACTATCCCTTCTCAGATTTAACAAAAACAGTGCTACAAAACTGCTCCTTGAAAAGGATAGCATAACTCTGTGAGATCAATTAACACATCACAAAGAAGTTTCTCAGAAAACTTCTTTCTAGTTTTTATATGAGGATATTTCCTTTAATGTGCTCCCAAATATCTCTTTGCAGATTCCATGAAAACAGTGTTAGCAAACTGCTCCATGAAAGGAAAAGTGTAACTCTGTGAGATGAATTCACACATCACAGAGAACTTTCTCAGAAAGGTTCTTTCTAGTTATTGTCTGAGAATATTTCCTTTTTCACCATATTCTTCAATGCGATCCAAAATATCCCATGTCCCATTCCCCAAAAACAGTAGTAACAAACTGCTCCATGGAAAGAATCGTGTAACTCTGTGAGATGAGTTAACACATAACAAACCGTTTCTCAGAAGTCTTCTTTCTAGGTAGTATATGAGGATATTTCCTTTTCCACCATAGGCTTCAATGAGCTCCCAAATATCCCTTCTCAGACAAAACAAAAACAATGATGCAAAAGAGCTCCCTCAACAGAAATGTTTACCTCTATAAGATGAATGCACACTTCACAAAGGAGTATCTCAGAAAGCTTCTTTTAAGATTTTCCTGAATATATTAAATTTTTCACCATAGAACTCTATGCACTCCCAAATATCCCATTGCAGATTTCACAACACAGTGTTACCAAAATGCGCAGTGAAAAGAAAGGTGTAACTCTTGGAGATGAATTCACCCATCGCAAAGCAATTTCTCAAGAAGCTTCTTTCTAGTTTTTGTCTGAGGATATTTCTTTCTCACCTTAAGCTTCAATGTGCTACAAAATACCCCATTGCAGATTCCAAGAAAACAGTATTAACCTACTACTAAATGAAAAGTACAGTGTAACTCTGTGAGCTGAATTCACACATCACTAAGCAATTTCTCACAAAGCTGTTTTCTAGTTATTATTTGAAGATATTTCCTTTTTCACAATAGGCTTCAATGCACTCCCAAATATCCTATTGCAGATTCCACAAAAACAGTGTTAGCATACTGCTCAATGAAAAGAGTGGTGTAACTCTGTGAGATGAATTCACACATCACAAAGCAGTTTCTCAGAAAGCTTCTTTTAGGTTTTTATCTGACTATACTTCCTTTCTCACCATAGCATCATAGGCTTGAATGTGCTCTCAAATATCCTATTACAGATTCCACAAAACCAGTGTTATCAGACTAGCCAATGAAAACTACAGTGTATCCCTGTGAGATGAATTCACACATCACAAAGCAATTTATCAGACAATTTCTTTCTAGTTTTTATCTGAGGATATTTCCTTTCTCACTATAGTCCTCAATGCACTCCCAAATATCCCTTTGCAGATTCCACAAAAACAGTGTTAACAAACTGCTCAATGAAAAGAAAGGTGCAACCCTGTGAGATGAATTCACCCATCAAAAATAATTTTCTCCAAATGCTTCTTTCAATTTTTTATCTAAGGATATTTCCTTTGTCACCATACGCTTCATTGTGATCCAAAATATCCCTTATTAGATTCCCCAAAAACAGTGCTACCAAACTGCTCCATGAAAAGAATCGTGTGACTCTCTGAGAAGAACTCACACATCACAAAGCACTTTCTCAGAAAGCTTCTTTCTAGTTTTTATATGTGGATATTTCCTTTTAAACCATAGGCTTCAATGTGCTCCCAAATACCCCTTCTCAGACACCACAGAAACAGTGATGCCAAAGTGTTCCCTCAACAGAAACGTTTAGCTCTATGAGATGAATTCACAGATCACAAAGGATTTTCTCTGAAAGCTTCTCTCCATTTTACCTGGAGAATTTTCTTTTTTCAATTTAGGCCTCTGTGTGCTCCAAAATATCCCATTACAGATTCAACTAAAACAGTGTTAGCAAACTGTTCAATGAAAAGAAAGTTTTAATTCTGTAGATGAACCCACCCAACTCAAAACAGTCTCTCAGAAAGCTTCTTTCTAGTTTTTATCTGAGGTATTTCCTTTTTCACCATAGGCTTCTCTGCGTTCTGAATATCCCTTTGTAGATTCCTCAAAATCAGGGTTAACAAACAGCTCCATGAAAAGGGTAGTTTACCTCTGGGAGACAAATTTACCCATCACAAAGAAATTTCTCAGAAAGCTCCTTTCTAGCTTTCATCTGTGCAGCATATTTACTTTTCCATCATCAGCCTCAATGCATTCACAAATATCCCTTCTCAGACACCACAAAAAACAGTGATGCCAAGCTGCTCAATCAACAAAATGGTTTACCTCTCTGAAGTGAATACACACATCACAAAATAGATTCTCAAAAACCTTCTCTCCAGTTTTTATCTGAAGATATTTCCTTTTTCACCATATTCCTCTAAGAGTTCTTGAAAATCCCTTTGCAGATTACCCAAAAACTGTGTTATCACACACCAATATTCCTTTACAGATTCCTCAAAAACAGTGCTAGGAAGCTGCCTTATGAAAAGTAAGGTGTTACTCTGTGAGATAAATTCACACATCACAAACAACTTCCCCAGAAAGCTTCATTCTAGTTTCTATTTGAGGATATTTCCTCTTTCACCATAGGCTTCGTGTGCTCCAAAATATCCCTTCTCAGACACTACAAAAACAGTGTTGCCGAAGTGCTCCCTCAGCAGAAACTTTTAGCTCTCTTAGATAAATGCACACATCAAAAAGTATTTTCTCAGAAACTTCTCTCCTGTTTTGGTCTGAAGATCCTTCCCTTTTCACCATTGGACTCTAGGCATTCCCGAATATCCCTTTGCAGATTCCACAAAAACAGTGTTACCAAACTGCTCAATGAAAAGAAAGGTGTAACTCAGTGAGATGAATTCACACATCACAGAGTAATTTCTCAGAAAGTTTCTTTCTAGTTTTTGTCTGAAGATATTCCCTTTTTTGCCATTGATCTCAATGCGCTAACGAATATCCCTTTACAGATTCCACCAAAATAGTGTTAGCAAACTGCTACATGAAAAGAAAAGTGTAAATTTGTGAAGCGAATTCACACATCTCATAGCAGTTTCTCAGAAAGCTTCTCTTTGGTTTTGTCTGAGTATATTTCCTTTGTCATCACAGGCTTCAACGTGCTCCCAAATATCTTATTGCAGATTATTCAAAAACAGTGCAACCATGCTGCCTCATGAAAAGAATGGTGTAACTCTCTGAAATGAATTCACACATCACAAAGCTGTTTCTCAGTAAGCTTCTTACTAGTTTTTATCTGGGGATATTTCCTTTATCAACATGTTCCTCTATGCATTCCCTAATATTCCATTACAGATTCCACAAAAAATGTGTTAGCAAACTTCACAAAGAAAACAACAGTGTAACTTTGTGAGATGAATTCATGTATCACAAAGCAGTTTCACGGAAAGATTCCTTTTGGTTTTTGTCTGAGGATATTTCCTTTGTCACCATAGGCTTCAATGCGATCCAAAATATCCCTTATCAGATTCCCCAGAAACAGTGTCACCACACTGCTTCATGAAAAGAATCATGTAACTCTGTGAGATGAATTCACAAATCACAAAGCAGTTTCTCAGAAAGGATATTTCTATTTTTCATCTGAGGATTTTTCCTTTTTCACTTTAGGCCTCAAAGCACTCAAAAATATTCCTTTGCAGATTCCATGAAAACAGTGTTACCAAAGTTCTCAATGAAAAGAAAGGTATAACTCTTTGAGATGAACTCACACATCAAAAAGAACTTTCTCAGAAATCTTCTTTCTTGTTTTTATCTGAGGATATCTCCTTTATCACCATGGGATTCAATTCAATGTAAATTAACACTTCTGAGGTTCCCCAAAAACAGTGCTACCGAACTGTTCCAATAAAAGAAACGTAACTCTGTGAGATAAATTCACAAATCACAAACCAGTTTCTCAGAAAGCTTCTTTCTAGTTTTTGTCTGAGGATATTTCCTTTGTCACCATAGGCTTCTTTGCAATCCCAAATATCCTATTGCTGATTCCATGAAAACAGTGTTAGCAAACTGCTCCAAGAAAAGAATCATGTAACTCTGTGAGATGAATACACACATCACAAAGCTGTTTCTCAGAAAGCTTCTTTCTCATTTTTATCTGAGGATATTTCCTTTTTCACCAGAGGTTTCAATGTGATAAAAATCTTCCCTTCTCAGATTCCCCTAAAACGGCCACCAATCTGTTCCGTGAAAAGAATGGTGTAACTCTGTGACATGAATTCACACACCACAAAGCTGTTTCTCCGAACCCTTCTTTCTAGTTTTTCTCTGAGGGTATTTGTTTTTTCACCATAATCCTCAAAGTGCTTCCGAATATCCCATTGCAGATTCCAGGAAAAAAGTGTCAGAAAACTTCTCAATGAAAATAACTGTGAAATATTGTGAGATTATTGCACACATCACAAAGTAGTTTCACAGAAAGCTTCTTTTTGTTTTTTATGTGAGGATATATCCTTTGCAACCATAGGCTTCAATATGATCCGAAATATCCATTTGCAGTTTCCGTGAAAACAGTGTTATCAAACTGCTCAAATAAAACAATGGTATAATTCTGTAAGATGAATTCACACATCACAAAGCAGTTTCTCAGAATGCTTTTTTATAGTTCTTTTACTGAGGATATTTCCTTTTTCAGTATAGGCCTCAGTGGGCTCCCAAATATCCCTTTGCAGATTCCACAAAAACCATGTTAGTAAACTGCTCAATGAAAAGAAAGGTGTAACTCTGTGAGATGAATTCACACATCACAAGGAAATATCTCAGAAAGCTTCTGTCTAGTTTTTATTTGAGGATATTTCCTTTGTCACCATAGGCTTCATTGCAATAGAAAATAACCCTTCTCAGATTCCCCAAAAACATTGCTACAAAACTGATACATGAAAAGAATCATGTAACTCTCTGAGATGAATTAATATATTGCAAAGCAGTTTCTCAGAAAGCTTCTATCTAGTTTTTATATGAGGGTATTTCCTTTTTCACCCTGAGCTTCAGTTTGCTCCTGCATATCAAATTGCAGATTCCAAGGAAACAGTGTTAGCAAGCAGCTCAATTAATGCAACTGTGTAACCCTGTGAGATGAATTCACATATCACTAAGCAGTTTCTCAGAAAGATTCTTTCTAGTTTTTGTCTGAGGATATTTCCTTTGCCACTATATGCTTCAATGCCATCCAAAATATCCCTTCTCAGATTCCCAAAATCAGTGCTACCAAACTGTGACATGAAAGTAAAGTGTAACGCTCTGAGGTGAATTCAGAGATCACTAAGCAGTTTCACAGAGAGTTTCTTTTTGGCTTTGTCTGAGGATATTTTGTTTGTCACCAAAGGCTTCAGTGCACTCCAAAATATCGTATTGCAGATTCCACGAAAACATTGTTAACAAACTGCTCCACAAAAGGAGTGGTGTAACTCTGTGAGATGAATTCACATATCACAAAGCAGCTTCTCAGAAAGCAATCTTCTAGTTTTTATCTGAGGATGTTTTCCTTTTCAATGCAGGTCTCAACTTGCTCCCAAATATCACTTTGTAGATCCAACATAAACAGTGTTATCAAACTACTCCATGAAAAAAAAAAATTGTTACTCTGAGAGATGAAAACACACATGACAAATAAGTTTCTCAGAAAGCTTCTTGCTAGTTTTTATCTGATTATATCTCCATATGTCATGCATTGGCTTCAATGTGATTCAAAATATCCCTTCACAGATCCCCCAAAACAGTGCTACCAAACTGCTACATGAAAAGAATAGTGTAACTCTGTAAGATTAATTCACACGTCAGAAAGATATTTCTCAGACCACTTCTTTCTAGATTTTATCTGAGGATATTTTCTTTTTCTCCATATTCCTCAGTGCTCTCTGGGATATCCAATTGCAGATTCCACGAAAAAAGTGTTAGCAAACTTCTCAATGAAAAGAACGAGGTAGCTCAGTGAGATGATTTCACACCTCACAAAGCAGTTTCACAGAAAGCTACTCTTTTGTTTTTATCTGAGGTTATTTCCTCTTTTACCACAGGCATCAATGGACTCCCAAATATTCTGTTGCAGATTCCATGAAAACAATGTGAGCAAACGGTTCCATGAAAGGAAAGGTGTAACTTTATGAGATGAATTCACACATCACAAAGAACTTTCTCAGAAAGCTTCTTTATAGTTTTTGTCTGAGGATATTTCCTTTGTCACCATAGGCTTGAATGAGATCCAAAATATTCCTTCTCAGATTCCCCAAAAACATTGCTACCAAACTGCTCCATGAGAAGAATCATGTAACTCTGTGAGATGAATTAACACATCATAAAGCTGTTTTTCAGAAAGCTTCTTTCTAGTTTTTATATGAGCCTATTTCCTTTTCACCATAGGCTTCAATATGCTCCAAAATATACCTTCTCTTACACCACAAAAAAAGTGAGGTCAAAGTGCTCCCTCAACAGAAACGTTTATCTCTATGAGATGAATGCACACATCACAAAGGGGTTTCTCAGAAAGCTTCTCTCCAGTTTTTTCCTGAAGTTATTTCCTTTTTTGCCATTGGTCTCCAAGTGCTCACGAATATCCCTTTGCAGATTTTCCGAAACAGTGTTACCAAACTGCTCAATGAAAGAACGGTATCATTTGGTAAGATAAATTCACACATCACAAAGTAGTTTTTCAGAAAGCTACTTTCTAGTTTTTATCTGAGGATACTTTCTTTTTCAGTATTGGCCTCAGTGCGGTCCCAAATATTCCTTTGCACATTCCACAAAAACCATGTTAGCAAACTGCTCCATGAAAGGAAAGGTGTAAATTGGTGAGATGAATTCACACATCACAAAGAAATATCTCAGAAAACTTTGTTCTAGTTTTTATCTGAGGATATTTCCTTTTTCACCATAGGCTTGAATGAGATCCATATTATTCCTTCTTAGATTCCCCAAAAACATTGCTACCAAATGACTCAATGAAATGAATCATGTAACTCTGTGAGATTCTTTTTGGTTTTTATCTGAGGATATTTCCTTTGTTACTATAGGAATTCAATGGTATTCAATGCACTCCAATATATCCTGTTGTAGATTCCACGAAAACAATGTTATCGAAGAGCTTAATGATAAAAACGGTGTAAATCTGTGAGATGAATTTACACATCACAAAGAACTTTCTCAGAAAGATTCTTTGTAATTTTTATCTGAGGATATTTTCTTTTTCACTCTAGGCTTCAATGCACACCCAAATATCCCTCTAAATGTTCCATGAAAACAGTGTTAGCAAACTGCTCAAAGAAAGGAACAGTGTATCTCTGTGAGATGAATTCCAACATCACAAAGCAGTTTCTCAGAAAGTTGCTTTTTGCTTTTTGTCTTGGACATATCCTTTGTCACCATAGGCTTCAATGCACTCCCAAATATCCCTTTGCAGTTTCCAGGAAAATAGTGTTAACAAAGGTCTCCACGAAAAGAAATGTGTAACTCTGTGAGATGAATTCACACATCACACATAACACTGCTACCAAACTGCTCCATGAAAACAATCGTGTAACTCTGTGACAAGAATTAGCACATCAGAAAACGTTTCCTCAGAAAGTTTCTTTCTAGTTTTTATATAAAGTTAATCCTTTGTCTCCTTAAGCTTCAATGCGCTCCAAAATATCCCTTTGTAGATTTCACCAAAACAGTGTTATGAAACTACGCAATGAAAACAATGGTGTAACTCTGTGAGTTGTGTTCACACATCAGAAAGAACTATCTCAGAAAGCTGATAAACTATCTCAGAAAGATGAAAAACTGCTCAATCAACAAAATGGTTTTTCTCTATGAAATGAATACATACCTCACAAAACAGTTTCTCATAAATCTTCTCTCCAGTTTTCATCTGAAGATGTTTCCTTTTTCACCATAGGCTTCTATGAGTTCCAGAAAATCTCTTTGGAGATTCCCTAAAAAGAGTGCAACCAAGCTGCTCAATGAAAAGAAAAGTGTAACTCTGTGATATGAATTCGCCCATCACAAAGCAGTTTCAATAAAGCTTTTTTCTAGTTTTTATCTGAGAATAGTTCCTTTTTCACTATAGGACTCAAAGCCCTCCCAAATATCCCTTTGCAGATTTCACAAGAACAGTGTTGACTAACTACTCCATGAAAAGAAAGGTGTATCTCAGTGAGATGAATTCACATATCACAAAGAGCTTTCTCAGAAAGTTTCTTTCTAGTTTATTCTGAGGATTTTTCCTTTGTCACCATAGGTTTCAATGCGATCCAAAATATCCCTTCTCAGATGCACCAAAAGCGGTGCTACCAATCTGCTCCATGAAAGCAATTGTGTAACTTTGTGAGATGAATGAACACATCAGAAAGTGGATTCTCAGAAAGCTTCTTTCTAGTTTCTATATGAGGATGTTTACTTTGTCACCATAAGTTTCGATGAACTCAGAAATATCAGATTTCATTCCAAGAAAACAGTGTAAGTAAACTGCTCAAGCAAAGAGCAGTGTAACTGTGTGAGATTAATTCAAACATCACAAAGCAGTTTCTCAGAAAGTTTGTTTCTAGTTTTTGTCTGAGGATATTTACTTTTTCACCATATTCCTCAATGCCCTCCTGATTATCCAATTTCCAATTAAACTAAAATAGTGTTAGCAAACTTCTCAATGAAAAGAAGGATGCTACTCGGTGAGATGAATTCACACATCACAAAACTGTTTCACTGAAAGCTTCTTTTTGGTTTTTATCTGTGGCTATATCCTTTGTCATCATAGGCTTCAATGCTCTCTAAAATATCCTATTACAGATACCACAAAATCAGTGTTATCAAACTGTTCAATGCAAAGAATGGTGTAACTCTGTAAGATGAATTCACACATCACAAAGCTGTATCTAAGAAAGTTTCCTTCTAGTTTTTACATGAGAATATTTACTTTTACACTACAGGCCTCAATGCACTCCAGAATATCCCATTGTAGGATTATATGAAGAGTGTTAACAACCTGCTCCATGAAAAGAAAGGTGTAACTTTCTGAGATGAATTCACACATCATAAAGAGCTTTCTCAGAAAGACTATTTCTAGTTTTTACCTGAGGATATTTCCTTTGTCACCATAGGCTTCAATGCGATTTAAAATATCACTTCTCAGATTCCTCAAAAACAGTTACCAAACTGATCCATGAAAAGTATTGTGTAACTTTGTGAGATGAATTAACATATCCCAAAGTGGTTTCTCAGAAAGCTTCTTTCTAGTTTTTATATGAGGATATTTCCTATGTCACCATAAGCTTCAATGCACTCCAAAATATCCCATTCCAGATTCCAAGAAAACAGTGTTAGTAAACTGCTCAATGAAAACTGCAGTGTAATACTGTGAGATGAATTCACACATCACAAAGCAGTTTCTCACAAAGATTGTTTCTAATTTTTAACTGAGATCACTTTCTTTTTCACCATAAATGTGATCCAAAATATCTCAATGTGCTCCAATGTATACCTTTGCAGATTCCACGAAAACAGTGTTAGCACACTCATCAATTAAAAGAATGGTGTAACTCTGTAGGATGAATTCACACACTACAAATAAGTTTCTCAGAAAGCGTCTTTCTAGTTTAAATCTGGGGATATTTCCTTTGTCACCATAGGCTTCAATGCGATCCAAAATATCCCTTCTCAGATTCCCCGAAAGCAGTGCTACCAAACTGATCCATGAAAAGAATCATGTGACTCTGGGAGATGAATTCACATATCACAAAGACATTCCTCAGAAAACATCTTTCTAGTTTTTATCTGAGGATATTTTCTTTTTCACCATATTCATCAATGCACTCCCGAATATCTCACTGCAGTTTAAATGAAAACATTGTTAGCAAACTTCTCAATGAAAAGAATGGAACAACTTGGTGAGATGAATTCACACATCACAAAGCAGTTTCACAGAAAACTTCTTCTTGGTTGTTATCTGAGGATATTTTCTTTGTCACCAAAGGCTTCAATGCACTCCCAAATAACTCCTCTCAGATACCACAAAAACAGTGATGCTGAATTGATCCATCAAAAAAAAAGATTAAAATCTATGAGATGAATATGCACATAACAAAACTGTTTCTCGAAAAGCTGCTCTCCAGTTTTTACCTGAAGGTATTTACTTTTTAACCATAAGCTTCTAGGAGCTCCCGGATATAACTTTCCAGATTCCATAAAAATAGTGCTACCAAGCTGTTCAAAGAAAATAAGGTGTAAATCTGTGTGATGAATTCATCCATCACAAAGAAATTTTTCAGAAAGCTTCTTTCTAGTTTTCATCTCACGATATTTCCTTTTCCACCATTGGTTTCCATGCTCTTCCAAATATCCCTTTGCAGATTCCACGAAAATAGTGTCAGCAAACTGCTCCATGAAAGGAAATGTGGAACTCTGTGACACGAACTCACACATCACAAAGAACTTTCTCAGAAAGCTTCTATCTAGTTTTTAATCTTAGGATATTTCTTTTGTCACCATAGGCTTCACTGTGATCCAAAATATCCCTTCTCAGATTCCCCAAATACAATGCTACCAAATTGTTCCATGAAAAGAATCATGTAAGTCAGTGAGATGAATTCACACAACACAAAGCAGTTTCTCAGAAAGCTTCTTTATTGTTAATACCTGAGGGTATTTCCTTTTTCAGTATAATACTCAAAGCGCTGCCAAATATCTGTTTGCAGATTCCACGAAAGCAGTGTTAGCAAACTCTCGCATAAAAAGAAAGGTATAACTCTGCGAGACGAATTCAGACATCACAGATAACTTTCTCAAAAAGATTCTAGTTTTTATTTAAGGATATTTCCTTTGTCACCATAGGCTTCAATGCACTGCAAAATACCACTTTGCA
Organism: Papio anubis; assembly: GCF_008728515.1. Lineage (NCBI taxonomy): Eukaryota > Metazoa > Chordata > Mammalia > Primates > Cercopithecidae > Papio > Papio anubis. The sequence continues at coordinate 250,260 of NW_022166420.1, read as the reverse complement.
GATTCCCCAAAAACACTGGTACCAAACGGATCCATGAAAAGGATCCTATAACTTAGGCAGTGGAATTAACACATCACAAAATGGTTTCTGAGAAAGCTTCTTTCTGGTTTTTATATGAGGATATTTCCTTTGTCACCATAAGCTTCTATGCATTCCAAAATATTCCATTTTGGGTTCCAAGAAAACAGTGGTAGCAAAATGTTCTATGAAAAGAACAGTATAACTCTGTGAGATCAATTCACACATCACAAACCAGTTTCTCAGAAAACTTCTTTCTAATTTTTATCAGAGGATATTTCTTTTGTCACCATTGGCCTCAAAGCAATCCCCAATATTCCTTTTCAGATTCCATGAAAACAGTGTTAGCAAACTGCTACATGAAAAGAAAGGTGTAAATCTGTGAGATGAATTCACACCTTACAAAGCAGTTTCTCAGAAAGCTTCTTTCTGGTTTTTGTATGAGGATATTTCCATTGTCACCAAAGGCTTCAAAGCATGCCCAAATATCCTTCTGCAAATTTCACAAAAACTGTGTTAGCAAACTGTTCCAAGAAAAGAATCGTGTAACTATTTGAGATGAATTTGCACATCACCAAATATTTCTCAGAAAGCTTCTTCCTAGCTTTTATCTGGGGATATTTCCTTTGTCACTATAGGCTTCAACGCGATCCAAAATATCTCTTTTCAGATTCAACAGGAACAGGGCTACCAATCTACTCCATGAACAGAATGGTGTAACTCTGTGAGATGAATTCACACATCACAAAGTTGCTTCTCAAAAAGCTTCTTTCTAGTTTTTATTTGAGGATTTTTCCTATTTTTTAAATCATATTCTTCAATACATTCTGGAATATCCCAATACACATTCCGTGAAAAAGTGTTAGCAAACTTCTCAAAGAAAAGAACAGTGTAATTCTGTGAGATGAATTTGCACATCAAGAAGTTTCTCAGAATGATTCTTTCACAACTTTATCTGAGGATATTTTCTTGGTCACCATAGACTTCAATGTGATCCAAATTATCCCTTCTCAAATTCCCCAGAAACAGTGCTACCAAACTTCTGTATGAAAAGAATCATATAACTCAGAGAGATGAATTCACAAATCACAAATCAGTTCCTCAGTAAGCTTCGCTCTAGTTTTTGTCTGAGGATAGTTCCTTTTTCACCTTTTGCCTCAATGTACTCATGTATATCCCTTTGCAGATTCCAGGAAAATAGTGCAATCAAAGTGCTCCATGAAAAGAAAGGTGTAAACCTTTGAGATGAATTGACAAATCACAAAGCAGTTTCATGGAAAGCTTCTTTTTCGTTTTTATCTGAGAATATTTTCTTTTTATTTGAGGATATTTCCTTTTTCACTACAGGCCTGAATGCACTCCCAAATATTCCTTTGCAGATTGCGTGGAAAGAGTGTTAGCAAACTGCACCATGGAAAGAATGGTGTAACTCTGTGAGATGAATTCAAACACCACAAAGAACTTTCTTAGAAAGCTTCTATCTAATTTTTATCTGGGGATGTTGCCTTTGTCACCCTGAGTTTCAATGCTATACAAAATATCCCTTCTCAAATTAACCAAAAACAGTGCTACCAAACTGATCCATGAAAAGAGCCATGTAACTTAGTGAGACGAATTAACACAGCATGAAGTAGTTTCTGAGAAAGCTTCCTTCTAGTTTTTATTTTACGTTTTTTCCTTTGTCACCAAAAAGTTCAATGTGATCTGAAATATCCCATTGCAGATTCCAAGACAACAATGCTAGAAAATTGCTCAATGAAAAGAACAGTGTAACTCTGTGAGATGAATTCACACATCTCAAAGCACTTTCTCAGAAAGTTTCTGACTTGTCTTAATCAGAGTATATTTCCTTCCTCACCGTAGACCTCAATGCACTCCAAAATATCCCTTTGCAGATTCCACGAAAACAGTGTTAGCAAACTGCTCCATGAAAAGAAAGGTGTAACTCTGTGAGGTGAATTTACAAACCACCAAGCAGTTTCTCAGAAAGCTTCTTTCTAGTTTTTGTCTGAGGATAGTTCCACTGTCACCATCAGCCTCAATGCACTCCAAAATATCCCATTCCAGCTTCCAAGAAAACAGTGTTAGCAAACTACTCAATGAAAAGAACAGTGCAACTCTGTGAGGTGAATTCACACATCACAAAGAAGTTTCTCAGACAGTTTCATTCTAGTTTTTATCTGAGGATATTTCCTATTTCACAATAGGTCTCAAAGTTCTCCCAAATACTCCTTCTCAGATTCCCCAAAAACAGTGCTAACAAACTGCTCCGTGAAAGGAAATTTTAAATCTGTGAGATGAATTCACAAATTAGAAAGCAGTTTCTGAGAAAGCTTCTTTCTAGTTTTTGTCTTAGGATATTTCCTTTGTCAACATATGCTTCAATGTGCTCCAAAATATCCTATTGCATACTCCATGAAAACAGTGTTAACAAAATTCTCAATGAAAAGAACTTTATAACTCTTTGAGAAAAATTCACAGCACAAAGCAGTTTCTCAGAAAGCTTTCCCGTTTTTATCTGAGGATATTTCCTCTCTCGCCATAGACTTCAATGGGCTCCAAAATATCCCTTTGGAGATTCCACAAAAACAGTGTTAGCACACTGCTCAATGAAAAGAACGGTGTAACTCTGTGAGATGAAATCACATTACAAGCAGTTTCTCAGAAAGTTTCTGTCTAGATTTATCTGAGGATATTTCCTTTTTCACCATAGACCTCAATTCACTCCCAAATATCCCTTTGGAGATTACATGAAAACAGTATTTGCAACTGCTCCATGAAAAGAAAGGAGTAACACTGTGAGATGAAATCACACATCACAAAAAACTTTCTCTGAAAGTTTCTTTTAGTTTTTTTCTGAGGATATTCCCTTTGTCACCATAGACTTCAATGTGATCCAAAATATCCCTTCTCAGATTCCCCATAAACAGTGCCACCAAACTGATCCATGAAAACAATCATGTAACTCTGTGAGATGAATTCACAAATCACAAAACAATTTCTCAGAAAGCTTCTATCTAGTTTTTATCGGAGGATATTTCCTTTGCCACCATAGACTTCAATGCAATCCAAAATATACCTTCTCAGGTTTCCAAAAAACAGTGCTGCCGAACTCATCCATGAAAAGAATTGTGTAACTCTGTGAGATGAGTTAACACTTCACAAAGTGGTTCCTCAGACAGCATCTTTCTAGTTTTAATGTGAGCATACTTCCTTTGTCACAATAAGCTTCAATGCACTCCAAAATAGCCCATTGCAGATTCCAAGAAAACAGTATTAACAAACTAATCAATGAAAAGAGCAGTGTAAATCTTTAGATTAATTCACAAATCACCATGCAGTTTCTCAGAAAGTTTCTTTCTACTTTTTATATGAGGATATTCTGTTTTTCACTACAGGTCTGATTGTGATCCCAAACATCCCTGTGCAGATTCCACGAAAACAGTGTTAGTAAACTGCTCAATGAAAAGAATGGTGCAACTCTATGAGAAGAATTCACACATCACAAAGCAGTTTGTCAGAAAGCTTCTTTCTACTTTTTATATGAGGATCTTTCCTTTGTCAACATAGGCTTCAAAGCACTCCGAAATATCTCCTTGCAGATTCCACGAAAACAGTGTACACAAACTTCTCCATGAAAGGAATGAAGTACTTCTGTGAGATGAATTTACACATCTCAAAGAACTTTCTCAGAAAGATTCTGTCTTGTTTTTATCTGAGAATATTTCCTTGGTCACCATAGACTTTGATGTGATCCAAAATATCCTCTCTCAGATTTGCCAAAAACAGTGCTACCATACTGCTCCTTGAAAAGAATCCTGTAACTCTGGGAGATGAATTAACACATCACAAAGCAGTTTCTCAGAAAGCTTTTTTCTATTTTTTGTCTATGGATATTTCCTTTGGCATGCTAAGCTTCAATAAGCTCTGAAATATCGCAATGAAGATCCCAAGAAAACAGTTTTAGCTGACTACTCAATGAAAAGAACAGTGTAACACTGTGAGATGAATTCACACATCGAAAATTATTTTCTCTGAAAGTTTCTTTCTAGTGTTTATATGAGGATACTCAGTTTTTCACCATAGTCCTCATGAACTCCCATATATTCTCTTGCAGATTCCACAAAAACAGTGTTAGCAAACTGCTCAATGAAAAGAACAGTGTAACCCTTTGAAATGAATTCGCAGATTGCAATGCAGTTTCTGAGAAACATTCTTTCTAGTTTTTATCTGGGAAAACTTTCTTTTTCACCGTAGGCCACAATGCACTCCCAAATATCCATTTGCAGAAAACACGCTTAGCAAACTGCTCCATGAAAAGAAAGGTGTAACTCTGTGAGTTGAAATCACACATCACAAAGAACTTTCTCAGAAAATTTCTTTCTAGTTTTTATCTCGGAATAATTCCTTTGTCACCATAAGCTTCAAAGTGATCCAAATTATCCCTTCTCAGATTCCCCAAAAAGAGTGCTACCAAACTGCTCCTTGAAAAAATTTGTGTAACTCTGTGAGATGAATTCACAAATCACAAATAAGTTTCTCAGAAAGCTTCTTTCTAGTTTTTGTCTGAGGTTGCCTCCTTTTTCACCATAAGCTTCAATGCACTGCAGAATATCCCATTGCAGATTCACAGAAAACAGGATTCAGAAGCTGTTCAATGAGGAGAACTGTGTAACTCTGTGAGATGAATTCACACATCACAAAGCAGTTTCTCAGAAAGCTTCTTTCTAATTTTTATATGAGGGTATTTCCTTTGTCACCATGAACTTCAACGCGCTCTGAAATATCCTATTGCATATTCCAAGAAAACAGTGTTAGCAAACTGCTCAATGAAAACAACAGTGTAACTGTGTGAGACGAATTCACACATTACAATGCAGTTTCTCAGAAAGCTTCCGTCTAGTTTTTATCTGAGGATATTTCATTTTTCACCATGGGCTTCAATCAGCTCCCAAATATCGCTTGCAGATTCCATGAAGACAGTGTTATGCAACTGCCCCATGAAAAGAAAGGTGTAACTCGGTGAGGTGAATTCACACATCACAAAGAAGTTTCTCAGATAGCTTCTTTCTAGTTTGTAACTGAGGATATATATTTTGTTAAACTAGGCTTCTGTATGATCCAAAATATCCTTTGTCAGATATCCCAGTAACAGTGCTTCCAAACTGATCCATGAAAATAATCATGTAACACTGTGAGAAGAATTCAAAAACCACAAAGGAGTTTCTCAGAAAGCTTCTTTCTAATTTTTGTATGAAGAGATCTCCTTTGTCACCCTAAGCTTCAATGTGCTCCTAAATATCCCTTTACAGATTCCAAGAAAACAGTTTTAGGAAACTTCTCAATGAAAAGGACAAAGGACAGTGTAACAATGTGAGGTAAATTCACACATCAAAATGCAGTTTCTTAGAAACAATCTTTCTAGTTTTTATCTGACTATATGTCCTTTTTTATCATGGGCCTTCAGGCACTCCATATATCCCTTTGCAGATTCCATGAAAACAGTGTTAACAATCAGCTCAATGAAAAGAAAGCTGTAACTCAGTGAAGGGAATTCACACATCAAAAAGAACTTTCGCATAATGCTTCTTTCTAGTATTTTTCTGAGGAAATTTCCTTTGTCACCATAGGATTCAATGCGATCCAAAATATCCCTTCTCAGATTCCCCAAAAACAGTGCAACCAATCTGCTCCATGAAAAGAATCGTCTTTGAGATGAATTCACAAATCACAAAACAGTTTCTCAGAAAGCTTCTTTCTAGTTTTTCTCAGGATATTTCCTTTGTCATCTTAATCTTCAATACACTCCGAAATATCCTATTGCAGATACCAACAAAACATGGTTAGCAAACTGCTCAATGAAAAGAACAGTGTAACTCTGTGAGGTGAATTCACCTATCACAAAGCAGTTTCTCAGAAAGATTCTTTCTAGTTTTCATCTAAGGATATTTTCTTTTTTACCGTAGGCCTCAAAGCGCTCCAAAATATCCCTTCATAGATTCCACAAAATCAGTGTTATCAAACAGCACAATGAAAACAGTGGTGTAACACTGTGACATGAATTCATACATCACAAAGCAGTTTCTCATAAAGTTTTTTCTAATTTTTATCTTAGGATATTTCCTTTGTCACCGTAGTCTTCAATGTGGTCCAAAATATCCCTTCTCAGATTCCCAAAAACAGTGCTACCAAACTGCTCCATGAAAAGAATCGTGTCATTCTGTGAGATGAATTCACACATCACAAGGAAGTTTCTCAGAAAGCTTCTTTCTAGTTTTTCTCTGAGGATATTTCCTATGTCACCACAGGTTACCATGCAATCCAAAATATCCATTCTCAGATTACCCAAAAACAGTGCAACCAAATTACTCCATGGAAAGTATTGTGTAACTCTGTGAGATGAATTCACAAATCACAAAACAGTTTCTCAGAAAGCTTCTGTCTAGTTTTTATCTGTGGATATTTCCTTTGTCAACATAAGCTCAGTGTGCTCCAAAATATTACATTGCATTTTCCAAGAAAACAGTGTTGGCAACCTGCTTATTGAAGAGACAAATGTAACTCGTTGAGATGAATTCACACATCACAAAGCAGTTTCTCAGAAAGATTATTTCTAGTTTTTGTCCGAGGATATTTCCTTTGTCACCATAGGCTTCAATACACTCCCAAATATTCTACTGCAGATTCAACAAATACAGTGTTTTCAAACTGCACAATTAAAAGAACGGTGTAACTCTGTGAGATGAATGCACAAATCACAAACCAGTTCCTCAGAAAGTTTCTTTCTAGTTTATATCAGGGTATATTTCCTTTGTCACCATAAACTTTAATGAGCTCCGAAATATCCAATTGCAGATTCCAAGAAAACAGTGTTAGCAAACTGCTCAATGAAAACAACATTGTAACTCTCTGAGATGAATTTACAAATCACAAAGCATTTTCTCAGAAAGATTCTTTCTAATTTTTATGTGAGGATATTTACTTTTTCACTCTAGTAACCAATGAGCTCCAAATATTCCTTCACAGATTCTATGATAGCAGTGTTGACAATCTTCTTCATGAAAAGAAGCGTGTTACTCTGTGAGGTGAATTCACACATCATGAAGAAGTTTCTGAGAAAACTTCTTTCTAGTTTTGATCTGAGGATATTTCCTTTGTTACCATAGGCTTCGAAGTGATTGAGAATATCCCTTTTCAGATTACCCAACAACAGTGTTACCAAACTGATCCATGAATAGAATCCTGTAACTCTGTGAGATGAATTAATACACCACAACGTGGTTTCTCAGAAAGAATTTTCTGGTTTTTATATGAGGATATATCCTTTGTCATCTAAAGCTCCAATGCATCCCCAAATATGTCATTGCAGATTCCAAAAAAACTGCGTTAGCAAACTCCTCAATGAAAAAGACAGTGTAACTCTGTGAGATGAATTCACACATCACAAAGCAATTTCTCAGAAAGCTTCTTTCTAGTTTTTGCCTGAGGATATTTGCTTTTTCACCATAGGCCTCACTGCACTCATGAATATCTCTTTGCAGATTCCACGAAAATAGTGTTAGGAAACTGTTCCATGAAAAGAAAAGTGTAAATATGTGAGATGAATTCACACATCACAAAACAGTTTCTCAGAAAATTTCTTTTTGTTTTTTGTCTGAGGATATTTCCTTTGTCACTATATTCTTCAGTGCACTCCCAAATATCCTAGAGCAGATTCCATGAAAACCGTTTCAGCAAACTGCTCCAAGAAAAGAATCATGCTACTCTGTGAGTTGAATACACACGTCACAAAGTGGTTTCTTTGAAAGCTTCTTTCTAGTTTTTATCTGAGGATATTTCTTTTTTCAAAATTGGCTTCAATGCGATCCAAAATATCCCTTCTCAGATTCCCCAAAAACAGTTTTACTAAAATGCTCCATGAAAGGAATTGTGTAACTCTGTGAGATGAATTCACAAATCTCAAAGCAGTTTCTCAGAACGTTTCTTTCTACTGTTTCTTTGAGGATATTTTCTTTTTCACGTTAGTCCTCAATGTGTTCTCAAATATACCTTTGCAGATTAGACGAAAACAGTGTTAGCACACTGCTCCATGAAAAGAAAGATGTAAATCTGTGACCTGAAATCACACATCACAAACAGTTTCTCAGAAATCTTCTATCTAGTTTTTAGCTGAGGATAATTCCTTTTTCGCCATATTCCTCTCTGTGCTCCCAATTATCCCATTGCACATCCATGAAAAAAGTGGCAGGAAACTTCTCAATGAAAAGAAAGTTGTAAATCTGTGAACTGAAATCATGCATCACAAAGCAGTTTCACAGAAGGTTTCTTTTTGGTTTTCATCTGGGAATATTTCCTTTGTCACCTTAAGTTTCAATGCAATCCAAAATATCATATTGCAGATTCCATGAAAACGGTGTTAGCAAACTGCTCAATTAAAAGAACACTGTAATTCCGTGATGTGAGTTCACACATCAGAAAGCAGTTTCTCAGAAAGTTCTTTTTGGTTTTTATCTGAGGATAATTCCATTGTCACATTAGACTTCAACGTGATCCAAAATATCCCTTCTCAGATTCCCTAAAAACAGTGCTAGCAAACTCCTCCATGAAAAGAATCGTGTAAGTCTGTCAGATGAATTCACAATTCACAAAACAGTTTCTCAGAAAGCTTCTTTCTGGTTTTTGTCTGAGTATATTTCCTTTTTCACCATAGGCCTCAATGCACTCCCAAGATCCCTTTGCAGATTCCAGGAAAACAGCATTAGCAAACTGCTCCATGGCAAGAAAGGTGAAACTTTGTGACATGAAATCACACATCACAAAGAAGTTTCTCTGACAGCTTCTTTCTAGTTTTTATCTGAGGATATTTCCATTTTCACTATAGGACTCATTGTGCTCCCAAATGTCCCTTTGCAGATTTCATGAAAACAGTGTTAGCAAACTGCTCCATGAAAAGTGTGGTGTAACCTTGGTAGATGAACTCATCCATCACGAAGCTGTTTCTCAGAAAGCTTGTTTCTAGTTTTTATCTGAGGATATTTCCCTTTTCAATATTCATCAATGCATTCTAGAATATCCCATCGCAGATTCCACAAAAAAATGTGTTAGCAAACTTCTCAATGGAAATACCAGTGTAACTCTGTGAGATGAATTCATCCACCAAGAAGTTTCTCAGAAAGCTTCTTTCTAGTTTTTATCTGAGCATATTTCCTTTATCACTATAGGCCTCAATGCACTCTAAAATATCCCTTTTCAGATTCCGTGAAAATGGTGTTAGCAATCTTCTCCATGAAAAGAAAGGCAAAACTCTGTGAGATGAATTAACACATGACAAAGAACTTTCTCAGAAAGCTTCTTTCTAGTTTCTATCTGAGGATATTTCCCTTGTCACCATAGGCTTTATTCTGATCCAAATTATCCCTTCTCAGGTCCCCAGAAAGAGTACTACCAAACTGATCCATGGAAAGGATCATGTAACTCTGTATGGTGAATTAACACATTACAAAGCTGTTTCTGAGAAAGCTTCTTTCTAGTTTTAATATGTGGATATTTCCTTTGTCACCATAAGCTTCAGTGTGCTCAGAAATATCTCATTGCAGACTCCAAAAGAGAGTGTTAGCAAACTGCTCAATGAAAATAGCAGTGTGACTCTGTGAGATGAATTCACACATCACAGAGCAGTTTCTCAGAAACCTTCTTTTTTTAATCTGAGGATATTTCCTTTGTTACCATAGGCATCAGTGCATTCCAAAATATCCTATTGCAGATCTCCCGAAAACATTGCTAGAAAGCTGAGCAATGTAAAGAATTGTGTACATCTGTGAGATGAATTCACACATCAGAAAGCAGTTTCTGAGGAAGCTTCTTTCTAGCTTTTATCGGAGGATATTTCCTTTTTCACTATAGGTGTCAATACGTTCCCAAATATCCCTTTTCAGATTCCATGAAAACAGTGTTACCAAAGAACTCCATTAAAAGAATCATGTAACTCTGTGAAATGAATTAAGACATCACAAAGCAGTTTCAAGGAATGCTTCTTTCTAATTTTTATATGAGGATATTTCCTTTACCATCATTGGCTTCAATGCACTTCCAAATATCCCTTCTCAGGCACCACAAAAACATTGATGCCAAAGTGCTCCCTCAACAGAAACATTCAGCTCTATGAGATGAATGCACACATCACAAAGGAGTTTCTCATAAAGTTTCACTCCAATTTTTACCTCAAAGTGTTTCCTTTTTTGCCATTGGACTCTAGGTGCTCCCAAATATCCCTTTGCAGATTCCACAAAAGTAGTGTTTCCAAATTTCAAAATTGAAACTCTGTGAGATGAATTCAACCATTTCAAATTAGCTCCTCAGAAAGCTTCTTTCTAGTTTAAATCTGAGGATATTTCCTTTTTCACCATTTGCTTAAATGTGCTCCCAAATATTTCCTCTCAGATACCTCAAAAACTGTGATGCCGAACTGCTCAATCAACAAAAAGGTTAAACTCTATGATATGAATACACACATCAGAAAACCATTTGTCAAAAAGCTTCTCTTCAGTGTTTGTCTGAGGTTATTTCCTTTTTCACCATAGGTCTCTATGAGCTGTGGAATATCCCTTTGAAGATTCCATACAGTGCTACCAAACTGCTCCCTGAAAAGTATCATGTAACTCTGTGAGTTGAATTCATATATCACAAAGCAGTTTGTCAGAAAGCTTCTTTCCAGTTTTTGTCTGAGGATATTTTCTTTGTCACCCTAAGCTTCAATGTGCTCCAAAATATCCCACTGCAGATTCCAAGAAAATACTGTTAGCAAGCTAATCAATGAGGAGAACAGTGTAACTCTGTGAGATGAAATCACACATCACAAAGCAATTTGTCAGAAAGGTCCTTTTTGGTTTTTATCTGAGGATTTTTCCTTTGTCACCAGAGGCTTCAATGCACTCCAAACTATCCTATTGAAGATTCCACAAAAACGTTGTTAGCAAAATGCTAAAAGAAAGGATCAGTGTAGCTCTGTGAGTTGAATTCACATGTCACAAAGCTGTTTCTCAGAAAGCTTCTTTCTAGTTTTTATCTGAGAATATTTCCTTTTTCACCATGGGCCTCAATGCACTCCCAGATATCCCTTTGCAGATTCCACGAAAACAGTGTTAGCAAACTGCTCCATGAAAAGAAAGGTGTAACTCTGTGAGATGAATTCACACACCACAAAGAACTTTCTTCAAAAACATCTTTCTAGTTTTCATATGAGGATATTGCCTTTGTCACCATAGACTTCAATGTGATCCAAACTATCTCTTCTCAGATTCCCCAAAAGCAGTGTTACCAAACTGATCCATGAAAAGAATCATGTAACTCTGTGACATGAATTAACACATCACAAAGCAGTTTTGAAGAAAGCTTCTTTCTAGTTTTTATATGAGGATATTTCCTTTTTCACTATTGGCTTCAGTGCGCTCCCAATTATCCCTTCTCAGACACCACATAAACAGAGATGCCAAGTGCTCCCTCAAGAGAAACGTTTAGCTCTATGAGATGAATGCACACAACAAAAAGGAGTTTCTCTGAACTCCAGTAGTTAGCTGAAGAAATTTATTTTTTCACCTTAGGCCTCTATGCGCTCCCAATGATCCCTCTGCAGATTCCACAAAAGCAGTCCTAACAAACTGCTCCATGAAAAGAATGATGTAACTCTGTGAGATAAATTGACTCATCCTAAGCAGTTTCTCAGGAAACTTCTTTCTAGTTTTAATCTGAGATATTTCCTTTTCCACCATAGGCTTCAATGCGCTTCCAAATATCCCTTCTCAAACACCACAAAAACAGTGATACCGAAGTGCTCTCTCAACAGAAACGTTTAGCTCTATGAGATTAATGCACACATCACAAAGAGTTTCTCAGAGAACTTCTCTCTAGTTTTTATCTGAAGAATTTTCTTTTTTCACCTTAGGCCTCTATGCAATCCCAAATGTCCCTCTTCAGACTCCACAAAAACTGTGCTGCAAACTGCTCCATGAAAAGAAAGTTGGAACCCTCTGTGATGAGTTAACCCATCGCAGGGCAGTTTCTAATAAAGCTTCTTTTCTAGTTTAAACCTGACTATATTTCCTTTTTCACCATAGGCTTCAATGTGTTCCTAAATATCTCCTATCAGATAGGATAAAAACAGCAGTGCTGAACTGCTCAATCAACAAAGAGGTTAAACTCTATCAGATGAATGCACATAACAAAACCGTTTCTGGAAAAACTTCTCTCTAGTTTTTATCTGAAGTTGTTTCCTTTTTTACCATAGGCCTCTGGGAGCTCCTGAATATAGTTTTACAGATTCCATATAAACAGGGCTACCAAACTGCTCTATGAAAAGAATCATGTAACTCTGTGAGATGAAATCACAATTCACTAGCAGCTTCTCAGAAAGCTTCTTTCTAGTTTTTGTCTGAGGATATTTCCTTCATCACCCTAAGCCTCAATGTGCTCCAAAGTATTCCACTGCAGATTCCAAGAAAACAGTGGTAGCAAACTGATCAATGGAAAGAACAGTGCAACTCTGTGAGATGAATTCATACATCCCAAAGTAGTTTCTCAGAAAGCTCCTTTTTTGTTTTATTCTGAAGGTATTTCCTATGTCACCATAGGCTACAATGCGCTCCAAAACATCCTATTGAAGATTCCACGAAAAGACTGTTACCAAACTGCTCAATGAAAAGAATGTTGTGACTCTGTTAGATTAATTCACACATCACAAAGCAGTTTCTGAGAAAGCTTCTTTCTAGTTTTTATCTGACGACATTTCCTTTTTCACTATAGGTCTAAATGCGCTCCCAGAAATATCTTTGCAGATGGCATGAAAACAGTGTTGGCAAACTGTTCCATGAAAATAAAGGTGTAACTCTGTGAGATGAATTGTCACATCACAAAGAACTTTCTCAGAAAGCTTCTTTCTAGTTTTTATCTGAGGATATTTCGTTTGTCAGCATAGGTTTCAATGCAATCCAAATTATCCCTTCTCAGATTTCCCAAAAAGAGTGCTACAAACTGTTAATCGTGTAACTCTGTGATACGAATTAGCACATTACAAAGCCGTTTCTCAGAAAGCTTCTTTCTAGTTTTTATATCAGGATATTTCCTTTTCCACCATAGGCTTCAATGCGCTCCCAAATATCCCTTCTCAGACACCACAAAAACAGTGATACCAAAGTGCTCCCTCAAATGAAACGTTTACTTCTATGAGTTGAATGCAAACCACACAATGGAGTTTCTCAGAAAGCTTATCTGCAGTTTTTATCTGAAGAATTTTCTTTTTTCACCTTAGGCCTCTATATGCTCCCAAATATCTCTCTGTCTATTCCACAAAAACAGTGCTAGCAAACTGTGCATGGAAAAGAAAGCTTTAACCCTGTGAGGTAAATTCATCCATCAAAAAGTTGTTTCTCAAGAAGTTTGTTTCATGTTTTTATCTGAGGATATTTCCTTTGTCAGCATAGACTTGAATGCGATCCAAAGTATCCTTTCTTAGATTCCACAAAAACAGTGGTAACAAACTGCTCCATGAAAGGAAATTTTACTCTGTGAGATGAATTCACAAATTAGAAAGCAGATTCTCTGAAAGCTTCTTTCTAGTTTTTGTCTGAGGATATTTTCTATTCCACCGTAGGCTTCAATGGACTCGCAAATATCCCTTCTCAGACACCACAAAAATAGTGAAATCAAAGTGCTCCCTCAACAGAAACATTTAGCTCTATGAGATTAATGCACACATCATAAAGTAGTTTCTCATAAAGCTTCTCTCCAGTTTTTACCAGAAGAATTTTCTTTTTCACCTTAGGCCTCAATGTGCTCCCAAATGTACCTCTGCAGATTTCACAAAAACAGTGCTACCAAACTGCGCAATGAAAAGAAAGGTGTAACTCTGAGATGAATTCACCCATCACAAAGCAGTTTCTCAGAAAGCTTCTTTCTACTTGAAATCTGACAATATTTCTTTTTTCAACATAGGATTCAATGTGCTCCCAAATATATCCTCTCAGATACCACAAAAAAGTGATGCCTAACTGCTCCATCAACAAAAAGTTAAACGCTATGAGATGAATAAACACATCAAAAACAATTTCTCAAAAAGCTTCTCTCCAGTTTTTATCTGAAATTATCTCCTTTTACACCATAGGCCTCTAGGATTTCCCAAATATCCCTTTTGCAGATTCCATAAAAAGAGCGCTACCAAACTGCTCCATGTATAGAATCTTGTAACTCTGTGAGATGAATTCACAAATCACAAAGCAGTTTTTCAGAACGCTTCTTTCTAGTTTTTATATGAGGATATTTCCTTTATCACCCTAAGCTTCAAATCACTCCAAAATATCCCATTGCAGATTCCAAGAAAATGGTGTTATCAAACTGCTCAAGGAAAAGAGCAATTTAACTCTGTGAGATGTAGTAACTCATCACAAACAGTTTCTCAGAAAGCTTCTTTTTGGTTTTAATCTGAGGATATTTCCTTTGTTACCATAGGCTTCAATGCACTCCCAAGTATCCTGTTACAGATTCCATAAATCCAGTGTGATCAGACTGCTCAATGAAAAGTGCCCTGTAACTCTGTGAGATGAAGTTACTGATCACAAAGCAGTTTCTCAGACAATTTCTTTCTAGCTTTTATCTCAGGATATTTCCTTTTTCACTATAATCCTCAATGCACTCCCAATTATCCCTTTGCAGATTCCATGAAAATAGTGTTAGGAAGCTACTCCTTGAGAAGACAGTTGTAACTCTTTCAGGTGAATTCACACATCACAAAGCAGGTTCTCATAAAGCTTCTTTCTAGTTTTTGTCTGATGATAGTTCCTTTTTCACTATAGCATCAATGCACTTCCATATATCCCTTTGCAGATTCCACTAAAACAGGGTTATCAAACAGCTCATAGAAAAGAATGGTGTACCTCTATGAGATGAATTCAGACATCACAAAGCAGTTTCACAGGAAGCTTCTTTCTAGTTTATATCTGAGGGTATTTCCTTTGTCACCAAAGCCTTCAATGTGATCCAAAATATCCCTTCTCAGATTATACAAAAAAGGTGACACCCAGAGCTCCATGAAAAGAAAGGTGTAAATGTGTGAGGTGAATTCACAAATCACAAAGCAGTTCCTCAGAAATCTTCCTTTTGCTTATGTCTGAAGATATTTCGTTTGTCACCCTCAGTTTCAATCCATTCTGACATAACATATTGCAGATTCCATGAACACAGTGTTAGCTAACTGCTTAATGAAAAGAGCAGTGTAACTCTGTGAGATGAATTCACACATCACAAAGCAGTTTGTCAGAAAGCTTCTTTCTAGTTTTTATCTGAGGATACTTCCTTTTTCAAAAGGCCTTGATGCTCTCCCAAATATTCTTTTGCAGATTCCAAGAAAACAGTGTAAGCAACTGCTCCAAAACAAGAAAGATATAACTCAGTGAGATGAATTCACACATCAGAAATAACTTTCTCAGAAAGGTCCTTTCTAGTTTTTATCTAAGGATATTTCCTTTGTCACCATATTCTTAAATGTGATCCAAAATATCCCTTCTCAGATTCTCCAAAAACAGTGCTACCAAACTGATCCTTGAAAAGAATACTGTAATTCAGTGAGATGAATGAGGACATCACAAAGTGGTTTCTCAAAAGATTTTTCCTAATTTTTATATGAGGATATTTCCTTTGTTGCCATATGATTCAAGGCACTCCAAAATAGACCACTGCAGATTCCAAGAAAGCAGGGTTATGAAACTGTTCGTTGAAAAGTACAGTGTAACTCTGTGAATTGAATTCACACATCACAAAGAAGTTTCCCAGAAAGCTTCTTTCTAGTTTTTATCTGAAGGTATTCCCTTTTTCACCATATTCCTCCATGCACTCCAAGTATTTCTTTGCAGATCTATCAAAAACATTGTTAGGAAACTGCTCCATGAAAAGGAAGGTGTAACTCTCTGAGATGAATGCACACATCACAAAGAAGTTTCTCAGAGGGCTTCCTTCTGGTTTTTTTGTGAGGATATTTCCTTTGTCACAATTGACTTCAAAGCGATCCAAAATATCCTTCCTCAGATTCTCCAAAAACAGTGCTACCAAACTCAACCATGGAAAGAATCGTGTAATTCTGTGAGATGAACCACCACATCACAAAACAGTTTCTCAGAAACCGTTTTCCTAGTTTTTATCTGGGGTATATTTCCTTTGTCACCATAGGCTTCAACATGATCTAAAATATACCAATGCAGATTTCACGAAAACTGTTAGCAAACTGCTCCATGAAAAGAAAGGTGTCACCATGTGAAATGAAAAAAGATATCACAAAGAACTTTCTCAGGAAGCTTCTGTCTAGTTTTTATTTGAGGATGTTACCCTTGTCACCATAGGCTTTAATGTGATCTGAAATATCCCTTCTCAAATTCCCCAAAAACAGTGCTACCAAACTCATCCCTGAAAAGAATCGTGTAATTCTGTGAGATGAATTTGCAAATCACAAAGCAGTTTCTCAGAAAGTTTCTTTCTAGTTTTTATATGAGGATGTTTCCGTTGTCACCATAAGCTTCAATGTGCTCCGAAACATCCTATTGATGATTCCAAGAAAACAGTGTTAGCAAAGTGATCAATGTAAAGCAGAGTCTAAATCTGTGAGATGAATTCACACATCACATAGCAGTTTCTCAGAAAGCTTCTTTCTAGTTTTTAACTGAGGATATTTCCTTTTTCACCATACGCCTCAATGTGTTCCCAAATATCACTATATGGATTCCACAAAAACTGTGTTAGCAAACTGCTTCATGAAGACAAAGGTTTATCTCTGTGAGATGAATTCACACATCACAAAGAAATATCTCAGAAAGCTTCTTTCTGGTTTTTGTCTGAGGGTATTTTCTTTGTCTGTAGAGTCTTCATAGCGGTCCAAAATATCACTTCTCAGATTCCACAAAAACAGTGCTAGCAAATGGCTCCATGAAATACAGGTGTAACTCTGTGAGATGAAATCACATATCAAAAAGGAGTTTCTCTGAAAGCTTCATTCTGAGTTTTTGAGGATATTTCCTTTGGCCCTATAGTCTTCAAAGCGATCCGAAATATCAGTTCTCAGATTCCACAGAAACAGGACTATTAAACAGCTCCACGAAGGACAGGTGTATCTCTGTGAGTTGAATTCACACATCACAAAGCAGTTTCTCAGAAAGCTTCTTTCTTTTTTCATCTGAGTTTATTTCTATTCTCAAAGCGCCCCCGTGTGTCTCATTGCAGATTCTGCAAGAACACTGTTAGCAAGCTTCTCAATGAAAACAATGTTGTAACTCAGTGAGCTGAATTCACCTACAACAAAGCAGTTTCTGAGAAGGCTTCTCTGCAGTTTTTATCTGAGGATATTACACTTTTCACCCTGGGATTCAATTATATCCAAGATATCACTACTGAGATTCCACAAAATCAGTGCTGGCAAACTCCTCCATGAAAGAGTGGTATAATTCTGTGAAGCGAATTTACACATCACAAACCAGATTGTCAGAAAGCTTCATTCTGGTTTTTATCTGAGGATATTTCCTTTGTCCATAGAGTGTTCATAATGATGCAAATTATCACTTCTCAGATTCCACAAAAACAGTGCTAGCAAACGACTCCTCAAAACACAGGTGTAACTCTAAGAGATGCATTGTCACATCAAAAAGCAGTTTCTTAGAAAGCTTCTTTCTCCTTTTTATCTGAGGATATTTCCTTTGTCACCGTAAGCTTCATAGCGCTAAGAAATATCCCATTGCAGATTTCAAGAAAACAGTGTTAGTGAACTGATCAATGAAAAGGAAGGTGTAATTCTCTGAGTTGCATTCACACACCACAATGCATTTTCTCAGAACGCTTCTTTCTCGTTTTTATTTGAGGATACTTCCTTTGTCAACATAGGCTTCAATGCGGTCCAATGTATCCTTCTCAGTTTCTGCAAAAACAATGGTAAGAGACTGCTCCATGAAACGAAAGTGTAACTCTGTGAGATGAATTCAGATATCAGAAAGCAGTTTCTCTGTAGGCTTCTTTCTAGTTTTTATCTAGAGATATTTCCTTTTTCACCATAGCCCTCAATGAGCTCCCAAATATCACTTTGCAGATTCCACAAAAACAGTGTTTGCAAACTGCTTCATTGAGAGAATGGTGTAAATCTGCGAGATGAATTCACACGCCACAAAGGAGTTTCTCAGAAAGCTTCTTTCTAGTTTTTATCTGAGGAGATTTCCTTTGTCAATATAGGTTTCAATGCAATCTAAAATATCACTTCACAAATTCCCCAGAAACAGTAGTAACAGACTGCTCCATGAAACACAAGTGTAACTCTGTGAGAAGAATTCGCACATCAAAAAGCAGTTTTCCAGAAAGCTTCTTACAGATACTTATCTGAGGATACTTCCTTTTTCACCATTGGCCTCAAAGCGCTCCCAAATACCACTTTGCAGATTCCAAAAAAACAGCATTACCAAACTGAGTCATGAAGATATATGTGTAACTCTGTGAGATGAATTCACAAGTCACAAAGAAGTTTCTCAGAAAGCTTCTTTCTCGTTTTTATTTGAGGATATTTCCTTTTTACCATAGGCCTCAATGCGTTCCCAAATACCACTTTAAGGATTCCACGAAAAAAGTGTTAGCAAACTGAGTCATGAAGATATATGTGTAACTCTGTGAGATGAATTCACACGTCACAAAGCAGTTTCTCAGAAAGCTTCCTTCTCGTTTTTATTTGAGGATATTTCCTTTTCAACATAGGCCTCAATGTGTTCCCAAATATCACTTTAAGGATTCCACAAAAACTGTGTTCACAAACTGCTTCCTGAAGAGAAAGGTTTACCCCTGTGAGATGAATTGCCACATCACAAAGAAGTTTCTCAGAAAGTTTCTTTCTAGTTTTTATCTGAGGGTATTTCTTTTGTCAGTATAGGTTTCAATGAGATCCAAAATATTGCTGCACAGATTCCGCAAAAACAGTGGTAACAAACTGTTCCATGAAGGAAATTTTAACTCTGTTAGATGAATTCACACATCTTAAAGCAGTTTCTTGGAAAGCTTCTTTCTCGTTTTTATCTGAGTATATATCCTTTTTCACCATAGGCCTCAATGCATTCCCAAATATCACTTTACGGATTCCACAAAAACTGTGTTACCAAATTGCATCATGAAGAGAAAGGTTTATATCTGTGAGATGAATTCACACATCACAAAGTAGTGTCAAAGAAAATTTCTTTCTAGTTTTTATCTGAGGATATTTCCTTTTTCACCATAGGCTTCAATGTGTTCCCAAATATCACTTAGCACATATCACGAAAACAGTCTTAGCAAACTGCTTCATGAAGACAAAGGTTTATCTCTGTGAGATGAATTTACACATCACAAAGAAGTTTCTCAGAAAGCTTTCTAGTTTTTATCTGAGGATATTTCCTTTGTCACTGTAGGCCTCAATGTGTTCCCAGATACAACTTAGCAGATTCTTCAAAAAGAGTGTTACCAAACTGATTCATGGAGGGAAAGGTGTAACTCTGCAAGATGAAACACACATCACAAGGCAGTTTCTCAGAAAGATTCTTTCCACTTTTTATCTGAAGATATTTCCTTTGTCATCATAAGCTTCATGGAACTGAGAAATATCCCATTGCAGATTTCAAGAAAACAGTGTTAGCAAGCTGATCAATGAAAAGAAATGTGTAACTCTGTGAATTGCATTCACACATCACAATGCAGTTTCTCAGAACGCTTCTTTCCAGCCTTTAATCTGAGAATATTTTTTTTCACCGTAGACCTCAATGCAGTCCCAAATATCACAATGCGGATTCCATGAAAACAGTGTTAGCAAACTGCTTCATGAAGATGAAGGTGTAGCTCTGTGAGATGATTTCACACATCACAAAGTAGTTTCTCAGAAAGCTTCTTTCTGGTTTTTGTCTGAGGATAGTTCCTTTGTCCATAGAGTCTTCATAGCAATCCAAATTATCACTTCTCAGATTCCACAAAAACAGTGCTAGCAAACAGCGCCATGAAATACAGGTGTAACTATGTGAGATGAATTCACACACCACAAAGCAGTTTCTCAGAAAGATTCATTTTGGTTTTTATCTGAGGATATTTCTTTTGGCTGTATATTCTTCAAAGTGACCGAAATATCAGTTCTCAGATTCCACAAAAACAGGACTATTAAACAGCTCCACGAAAGACAAGTGTATCTCTGTGAGTTGAATTCACACATCACAAAGCAGTTTCTCAGAAAGCTTCTTTCTTTTTTCATCTGAGTTTATTTCTATTCTCAAAGTGCCTCCGTGTGTCTCATTGTAGATTCTGTGATAACAGTATTAGCAAGCTTCTCAATGAAAACAATGCTGTAACTCTGTGAGCTGAATTCACCTACAACAAAGCAGTTTCTGAGAAGGCTTCTCTGTAGTTCTTATCTGAGGATATTTCATTTTTCACCCTGGGATTCAACGATATTCTAGATATCACTTCTGAGATTCCACAAAATCAGTGCTAGCAAACTCCTCCAAGAAAGAGTGGTGTAATTCTATGAAATGAATTCACACATCTCAAACCAATTTCTCAGAAAGCTTCATTCTGGTTTTTATCCAAGGATATTCCCTTTGTCCATAGAGTGTTCATAATGATGCAAATTATCACTTCTCAGATTCCAAAAAAACAGTGCTAGCAAACAGCTCCTAGAAATACAGGTGTAACTCTAAGAGATGCATTGTCACATCACAAAACAGTTTCTCAGAAAGCTTCTTTCTCATTTTTATCTGAGGATATTTCCTTTGTTACCATAAATTTCATTTCACTAAGAAATATCCCATTGCAGATTTCAAGAAAACAGTGTTAGCAAACTGATCAATGAAAAGAAAGGTGTAACTCTCTGAGTTGCATTCACACATCACAATAAAGTTTCTTGAAATGCTTCTTTCTCGTTTTTGTTTGAGGATACTTCCTTTGTCAGTGTAGGCTTCAATGCGATCCAAATAATCCCTTTCAGATTCCCCAAAAACAATGGTAATAGACTGCTCCATGAAACGAAAGTGTAACTCTGTGAGATGAATTCAGATCAGAAAGCAGTTTCTCTGAAAGCTTTTATCTAGTTTTTATCTGAGGATATTTCTTTTTTCACCATAGGCCACAATGTGATCCCAAATATCACTTTGCAGATTCCACGAAAACAGTTTTAGCAAACTGCTTCATTCAGAGAAAGGTGAGATTCATCTCTGTGAGATGAATTCACACATCACAGAGAAGTTTATCAGAAAGCTTCTTTCTGATTTTTATCTGAGGATATTTCCTTTTTCACCATAGGCCTCAATACATTCCAAAATATCACTTTACGGATTCCACGAAAAGTGTGTTAGCAAACTGCTTCATGAAGGGAAATGTTTATCCCTGCAAGATGAATTCATACATCACAAAGTAGTTTCTCAGAATGCTTCTTTCTAGTTTTTATCTGAGGGTATTTCCTTTGTCACTGTAGGCCTCAATGCACTCCCATATACAACTTGGCAGATTCCTCAAAAACGTGTTAGCAAACTGCTTCATGGAGAGAAAGGTTTAACTCTGCGGGATGAAACACACATCACAAGGCAGTTTCTCAGAAAGAGTCTTTCCACTTTTTATCTGAAGATATTTCCTTTGTCACCGTAAGCTTCATGGAACTGAGAAATATCCCATTGCAGATTTCAAGAAAACAGTGTTAGCAAGCTGATCAATGAAAAGAAATGTGTAACTCTGTGAATTGCATTCACACATCACAATGCAGTTTCTCAGAACGCTTCTTTCCAGCCTTTAATCTGAGAATATTTTTTTTCACCGTAGACCTCAATGCAGTCCCAAATATCACAATGCGGATTCCATGAAAACAGTGTTAGCAAACTGCTTCATGAAGATGAAGGTGTAGCTCTGTGAGATGATTTCACACATCACAAAGTAGTTTCTCAGAAAGCTTCTTTCTGGTTTTTGTCTGAGGATAGTTCCTTTGTCCATAGAGTCTTCATAGCAATCCAAATTATCACTTCTCAGATTCCACAAAAACAGTGCTAGCAAACAGCGCCATGAAATACAGGTGTAACTATGTGAGATGAATTCACACACCACAAAGCAGTTTCTCAGAAAGATTCATTTTGGTTTTTATCTGAGGATATTTCTTTTGGCTGTATATTCTTCAAAGTGACTGAAATATCAGTTCTCAGATTCCACAAAAACAGGACTATTAAACAGCTCCACGAAAGACAAGTGTATCTCTGTGAGTTGAATTCACACATCACAAAGCAGTTTCTCATCAGAGTTTATTTCTATTCTCAAAGTGCCTCCGTGTGTCTCATTGCAGATTCTGTGATAACAGTATTAGCAAGCTTCTCAATGAAAACAATGCTGTAACTCTGTGAGCTGAATTCACCTACAACAAAGCAGTTTCTGAGAAGGCTTCTCTGTAGTTCTTATCTGAGGATATTTCATTTTTCACCCTGGGATTCAACGATATTCTAGATATCACTTCTGAGATTCCACAAAATCATTGCTGGCAAAGGGATATTCAGGAGAGCCTTGCCACCTATGTTGAAAACGGAAATATCCTCAGATAAAAACTAGAAAGAAGCTTTCCAAGAAACTGCTTTGTGATATGTGCATCCATCTCACAGGCTAAATGTTCCTTTATATTGTGAAGATTGGAAACTCTGTGTTTGATGTATCCATGAAGGGACATTCGAGGATGCACTGAGGCCTATAGTGAGCAAGGAAATATCTTCAGATGAAAACCAGAAAGAAGCTTTCTGAGAAAGTGCTTTGTAATGAGTGCATTCATACCATAGAGTTAAAACATTCTTTTGATTGAGCAGTTTGAAATCACTGTATTTGTGGTATCTGGGATGGGATTGTTGGAGTGCATTTAAGCCTATGGTGAAAAGCAAAATATTCACAGATAAAAAATAGAAAGAAGCTTTCCAAGAAACTGCTTTGTGATGTGTGAAATCATCTCACAGAGATAAACCATTCTTTTCATTGAGCAGTTTAGTAACACTGTTTTTATGGAATCTGCAAAGTGATATTCAGGAGTGCATTGAGCCTACAGTGAAAAAGGAAATATCTTCAGATAAAAACTGGAGAGAAGCTTTCTGAGAAACTTGTATAACGTGTGAATTCCACTCACAGAGATATACCTCTATTTTCCTTGAGCATTGTGGAAACACTGTTTGTGTAAACCAAAGAAAGGATATTTCAGAGTGCATTGAAGCCTATAGTGAAAAAGGAAATATCCTCAGATAAAAACAAGAAAGAAGCTTTTCGAGAAACTGATGTGTGATATGTGCATTCATCTCACAGAGTTAAAAATTTCTTCACATTGCACAGTTTGGAAACTCTGTCTTTGTTGTATCCACGAAGAGACACTCAGGGGCTCATTGAGAGCTATGATGAAGGAAATATCTACAGATGAAAACCAGGAAGAAGCTTTCTTAGAAACTACTTTGTGTTGTGCTCATTCATCCCATGGAGTTAAACCTTTCTTTTCAATGAGCAGATCTGAAATCATTGCTTTTGTGTCATGTGAGATGGGATATTTGGGAACGCATTGAAGCCTATAGTGAAAAAGGAAATATCCTTAGATGAAAACTAGAAAGAAGCTTCCTGAGAAACCACTTTGTGATAGTTGCATTCAACTCACAGAGTTAATCCTTTCTTTACTTTGCACAGTTTGTAGATTCTGTCTTGATTAATCCATGAAGGGACATTTGGGGTTGCATTGAAGCCTACGGTGAACAAGGAAATATCTTCATAGGAAAACCCTGAAGAAGCTTTCTGGACCTGCACCAAGATGGTCGAATAGGAACAATTCCAGCCTCCAGCTCCCAGGGTGAACAAAACAGAAGACAGGTGATTTCTGCATTTCCAATTGAAGTACTGGGTTCATCTCACTGGGGCTTGCTGGACAGTCGGTGCAGGACAGTGGTGACAGCCAACGAGAGAGAGATGAAGCATCATGAGGCACCACCTCACCCAGGAAGGCCAAGGGAGCAGGGAATTCCTTTTCCTAGTCAAGGGAAACCATGACACACAACACCTGGGAATTTGGGTCACTCCCACCTTAATACTGCGCTTTACAAAGTTTCTTAGCAAATGGCATACCAGGAAATTGTATCCCACGCCTGGATTGGAGGGTCCCACACAAACGGAGCCTCCCTTATTGCTAGCACAGCAGTCTGAGATCTAATTGCAAGGTGGCAGCGAGGAGGGGGAGTTGGTGGGATCTGCAAGAAGATATTTGGGAGCATGTTGGTACCTATGGTGAACAAGGAAATATCTTCAGATAAAAACTGAAGAGAAGCTTTCTGAGAAACTGCTTTGTGATGTGTGCATTCATCCCACAGAGATAAATATTTCTCTAAAATGCACAGTTTGGAAACTCTTTGATGAATCTATGAAAGGATATTTGGAGGCACATTGAGGTCTGTGGTGAGCAAGGAAATAACTTCAGATGAAAACTGGAAAGAAGCTTTCTGAGAAACTGTTTGTTTTGTGTGCATTCCACTCACAAAGTTATACCTCACTTTTCACTGAGCAGTGTGGAAACATTGTATGTCTGAAATCTACCAAGGGATACTTTGGAGCACATTGAAGCCTATAGTGAAAAAGGAAATATCCTCAGACAAAAACTGGAAAGAAGCTTTTCGAGAAACTTCTTTGTGATGTGTGCATTAATCTCACAGAGTTAAAGCTTTCTTTTGATTGAGCAGTTTCAAATCACTCTTTTTGTGGAATCTGAGAAGGGATATTTGGGAGAGCATTAAAGTCTATAGTGAAAAAGGAAATATCCCCAAACAAAAAGTAGAAAGAAGCTTTCTGAGAAACTGGTTTGTGTTGTGTGAATTCCTCTTACAGAGTTAAACCTTACTTTTCATTGAGCACTTGGTAACACTGTTTTTGTGGAATCTGCAAGAGGATATTTGGGAGCACGTTGAGGCCTATAGTGAATAAGGAAATATCTTCAGATAGAAACTGGAGAGAAGCTTTCTGAGAAAAAGCTTTGTAATGTGTGCATTCCACTCGCAGAATTATACCTCACTTTGCATTGAGCAGTGTGGAAACACAGTTGGTCTGAAATCTACCGAGGAATATTTTGGAGAGCATTGAAGTCTTTGGCAAAAAGGGAATATCCTCAGATAAAAACTAGAATGAAGTTTCCATGAAACTGCTTTGGGACACGTGCATTCATCTAGGAGATTTAAACATTTCTGTACATGGCAGAGTTTGGAAAGTCTGTCTTTGAGTTATGTATGAAGGGACATTTGGGGGTCGTTGAGGCCTAGGTTGAGCAAGTAAATATCTTCAGACAAAAACTAAGAAGAAGCTTTTTGAGAAACCACTTTGTGATGTGTTCATTCATTAAGTAGAGTTAATCCTTTCTTTTCATTGAGTAGTCTGAAAGCAATCGTTGTCTGAAATCTATCAAGGGATGTCTGGGAACGCATTGAAGCCTATGGTGAAAAAAGAAATCTTCTCAGATAAAAACTAGAAAGAAGCTTTCAGAGAAACTGCTTTGTGATTAGTGCATTCATCTCACAGAATTAAATATTTCTATACATGCACAATTTGGAAACTCTGTCTTTGACAAATCCACAAAAGGACATTCAGGGGTGCATTGAGGCCTACGGGGAGCAAGGAAATATCTTCCCATGAAACCTAGAAAGACACTTTCTGAGAAACTGCTTTGTGATGCATGCATTTATCTGATAGAGTTAAACCTTTGTTTTGATTGAGCAGTTTGAAATCACTCTTTTTCTGGAATCTGAGAAGGGATATTTGGGAGAGACTTGAAGTCTATGATAAAAAAGGAAATATCCTCAAATAAAAAGTAGGAAAAAGCTTTCAAGAAACTGCTTTGGGATGTGTGCATTCATCTCAAAGAGTTAAACAGTGAGGAAGGAAATATCTTCCATTGAAAACTAGAAAGAAGCTTTCTGAGATAGTGCTTTGTGATGTGGTCTTCCACCCCATAGAATTAAAGCTTTCTTTTCATTGGGCAGTCTGAAGTCAATGTTTTTGTGTAATCTGAGAAAGGATTTTTGGGAATGCAATGAAGATGAGGGCAAAACAGGAAATGTCCTCAGATAAAAACCAGAAAGAAACTTTCAGAGAAACTGCTTTGTGATTAGTGCATTCATCTCACAGAGTTAAACATTTCTATACCTGCACAGTTTGGAAACTCTGAATTTGACCAATCCACAAAAGGACATTCAGGACGCTGTGAGGCCAATGGTGAGCAAGGAAATATCTTCACATAAGAAGTAGAAGGAAGCTTTCTGAGAAACAGCTTTGTGATATTTGCATTCGTCTCATAGAGTGAAACCTTTGTTTTAATTGAGCAGTTTGAAATCACCCTTTTTGTGGAATCTGAAAAGGGATATTTGGAAAGCCTTGAAGTCTATGATGAAAAAGGAAATATCCTCAAATAAAGTTAGAAAAAAGATTTCCGAGAAACTGTTTTGTGATGTGTGCATTCATCTCAGAGTTAAATCTTTCCATACATTGCACAGTTTGCAAACTCTGTCTTTGACAAATCCACGAAAGGACACTGGGGTCACATTGAGGCCCATGGTGAACAAAGAAATATCATCAGAGGAAAACTAGAAAGAAGCTTCCCATGATACTGTCTTCTGATGTGCACATTCATCTCATAAAGTTAATCTCATAAAGTTAAACCTTTCTTTTGATTGAGCTGTTTGAAATAACTGTTTTGTGGAATCTGAGAAGGGATTTTTGGGAGAGCATTGAAGCCTATGGTGAAAAAGAAAATATCCTCAAATAAAAACTAGAAAGAAGTTTTTGGATAAACTGCTTTTTGTTATGTGAAGTTGTCTCACAGTGTTAAACCTTACTTTCCATTGAGCAGTTTGGTAATGCTGTTTTTGTGTAATCCGCAAGGGGATATTGAGACATGCATTGTGGCCTATGGTGAAAAAGGAAATATCTTCAGATAAAAACTGGACAGAATCTTTCTAAGAAACTACTTTGTGATATGTGCATCCACTCGCAGAGTTAACCATTTCTATCCATGCCACGGTTTGGCATCTCTGTCTTTGACAAACTCGTGAAAGGACAATAGGGGGAGCATTGAGGCCTAGGGTGAACAAGGAAACATCTTCAGATGAAAACTAGAAAGAAGCTTTCCAAGAAACTGCTTTGAGCTGTGTCAAGTCCTCTCACAGAGGTGAGCCTTACTTTTAATTGAGAAGTTTGTTACCACTGTTTATGTGGAATCTGCAAGGGGATATTCAGGAGCACATTGAGGTCTTTGGTGATAAGAGAATATCCTCAGATAAAAACTACAAAGAAGCTTTCCACGAAACTTCTTTGTGATGTGTGCATTCATTTTACAGAGATAAATATTTCTCTAAAATGCGCAGTTTGGAAACTTTGATGAATCTATGAAAGGATATTTGGAGGCACATTGAGGCCCATGGTGAGCAAGGAAATAACTTCAGATGAAAACTGGAGAGAAACTTTATGAGAAACTGCTTTGTGATGTTTGCATTCCACTCACAGAGTTATACCTCACTTTTCATTGAGCAGTGTGGAAACACAGTTTGCCTGAAATCTACCAAGGGATATTTCAGAGTGCATTGAAGCCTGTGGTGAAAAAGGAAATATAATCAGACAAAAACTAGAAAGAAGCTTTCCAAGAAACTTCTTTGTGATGTGTGCATTTATCTCACAGAGTTAAACATTTCTATACATTGCACAGTTTGGAAACTCTCTCTTTGACAAATCCACGAAAGGATATTCGGTAGTGCATTGAGGCCTACGGTGTGCACAGAAAAAAGTTCAGCTGAGAAGTAGATAATAGCATTCTGAAAAACTGCTTTGTGATGTATTCATTCACCTGTAGAGTTAAAGCTTTCCTTTCAGTGAGCTGTCTGAAGTCAATGTCATTGTGTAATCTGAGAGAGGATATTTGGGAATGCACTGAAGCTGAAAGTAAAAAAGGAAATATCCTCCGATAAAAATTAGAAAGAAGCTTTCTGAGAAACAGCTTTGTGATACGTGCATTCATCTCACAGAGTTAAACCTTTCTTTACATTGCACAGTTTGCAGACTCTGTCTTTGACTAATCCACAAAGGGACACTTTGGGGCGCATTGGCCTATGTTGAACAAGGAAATATCTTCAGAAAAAAACTAGAAAGATGTTTTCTAGGAAACTGCTTTGCAATGTGTACGTTCATCTCATAGAGTTAAACATTTCTTTTGATTGAGGTGTTTGAAATCACTGTTCCTGTGGAATCTGAGAAGGGATATTTGGGAGTGCATTGAAGCCTATGCTGAAAAAGGAAGCATCCTCAAATAAAAACTAGAAAGAAGCTTTCTGAGAAAGTGCTTTGAGTTGTGTGAATTTCTCTCACAGAGTTAAACCTTTCTTTTCATTGACCAGTTTGGTAACACTGATTTTATACAATCTGCAAGGGGATATGTAGGAGCATGTTGAGGCCTATGGTGAAAAAGGAAACATCTTCAGATAAACACTGGGAAGAAGCTTTCTGAGAAACTGCTTTGCGATGTGTGCATTCCAGTCACAGAGTTATGCTTCGTTTTTCATTCAGCAGTGTGGAAACACTGTTTGTCTGAAATCTGCCAATTGATATTCTGGAGCGCATTGAAGCCTATGTTGGAAAACTAATTATCCTCAGATAAAAACTAGAAAGAAGCTTTCTGAGAAACTTATTATTGATGTGTGCATTCACCTCAGAGAGTTAAATATTTCTATACCTTACGCAGTTTGGAATCTCTGTCTTTGACGAGTCCGTGAAAGGACATTCAAGACCACTTTGAGGCTTATGGTGAGCAAGGAAATATCTTCAGATGGAAACTAGAAAGAAGCTTTCTAACAAACTGCTTTGTGATGTGTTCATTCATCTCATAGAGTTAAACCTTCCTTTCTATTGAGTAGTTTGAAATTGCTCTTTCTGTGGAATCTGAGAAGAGATATTTGCTATAGCATTGATTACTATGGTGAAGAAGGAAATATCCTCAAATAAAAACCAGAAAGAAGCTTTCTGAAAAACTGTTTGTGTTGTGTGAAATTCACTCACAAATTGAAATCTTACTTGTCATTGACCAGTTTGGTAAAGCTGTTTTTGTGGAATCTGCAGGAGGATATTTGGGTGCTTGTTGTGGCCTGTGGTGAAAAAGGATATGTCTTGAGATAAAAACTGGAGTGAAGCGGGCCGGGCGCGGTGGCTCAAGCCTGTAATCCCAGCACTTTGGGAGGCTGAGATGGGCGGATCACGAGGTCAGGAGATCGAGACCATCCTGGTTAACACGGTGAAACCCCGTCTCTACTAAAAAATACAAAAAACTAGCCGACCGAGGTGGCGGACTCCTGTAGTCCCAGCTACTCGGGAGGCGGAGGCAGGAGAATGGCGTGAACCCGGGAGGCGGAGCTTGCAGTGAGCTGAGATCTGGCCACTGCACTCCAGCCTGGGTGACAGCGCGAGACTCCATCTCAAAAAAAAAAAACAAAACAAAAAAACTGGAGTGAAGCTTCCTGAGAAACTGCTGTATGATGTGCGAATCCCACAGGGTTGTACCACTCTTTTCTTTGAGCAGTGTTGAAACACTGTTTTTGTAAAACCTAAGGAGGAATATTTCGGAGTACATTGAAGCCTAGGGTGAAAAAGGAAATATCCTCAGATAAAAACTAGAAAGAAACTTTCCAAGAAACTGCTTTGTGATGTGTGTATTCATCTGATACAGTTAAACCTTTCTTTGGATTGAGCAGTGTGAAATCACTCTTATTTTGATACCCGAGTAGGGATATTTGGGAGAGCATTAAAACCTATGATGAAAATGGAAATGTCCCCAAATAAAAACTAGAAAGAAGCCTTTGGAGAAACTGCTTTGTGTTGTATGTATTTGTGTCATCTGAGAAGGGATATTTGGGAATACATTGAAGCCTATAGTGAGAAAGGAAATATTCTGAGATAAAAATTAGAAGGACGTTTTCCAAGAAATGGCTTTTTGATAGGTGCTTTCATCTCACAAAAGCAAACCTTTCTTTATATTGAGCAGTATGGAAACTCTGTCTTTGACGAATCTGCTAAAGGACATTCAGGGACGCATTGAGGTGGATGGTGAGCAAGGAAGTGTCTTCAGATGAAAACCAGGAAGAAGCTTTCTGAGAAACTGCATTGTGATGTGTTCATTCATTAAAAAGATTTAATCGTTTATTTTCATTGAGTAGTCTGAAATCAATGTTTTTCTGAAATCTACCAAGGGATACTTGGGAAAGCATTGAAGCCTGTGGTGAAACGGTAATATCCTCAGATAAAAATTAGAAAGAAGCTTTCAGAGAAACTGCTTTGTGATTAGTATATTCATCTCACATAGTTAAATATTTCTATATATTGTACAGTTTGGAAACTCTGTCTTTTACAGACCTGCTAAAGGACATTCAGGGGTGCATTGAGGCCTATGGTGAACAAGGAAATATCTTCACATGATAACTAGAAAGAAGTTTTCTGAGAAAGTGCTGTGTGACGTGTGCATTTGTCTCATAGAGTTAAACCTTTGTTTTGATTGAGCAGTTTGAAATCACTATTTTTGCGGATCTGAGAAGGGATATTTGGGAGAGCATTGAAGGCTGTAGTGAAAAAGGAAATATCTTCAAATAAAAACTGGAAAAAAACTTTCTGAGAAACTGCTTTGTTATGTCTGCTTTCAACTCACAGAGTTAAACACTTCTATACATTACACAGTTGCCACACTTTGTCTTTGACGTATCCGTGAAGGGATGGGGGGGCACATTGAGGCCTATGGTGAGCAACGAAATATCTTCCAATGAAAACTAGAAAGAAGGTTTCTGAGATACTGCTTTGTGATGTGTTCATTCATCACATAGAGTTAAAGCTTTCCTTTCATTGAGCAGTCTGAAAACAATGTTTTTGTGTAAACTGAGAAAGGATTTTTGGGAATGCATTGAAGAAGATAACAAAAAGGAAAATATCCACAGATGAAAACTAGAAAGAAGTTTCCTTAGAAACTGCTTTGTGATAGGTGCATTCATATCACAGAATTAAACCTTTCTGTACATTGTGCAGTTTGTAGACTCTGTCTTTGTTGAATCAGCAAAAGGACACTTGTGGGCACACTAAGGGCAATGGTGAACAAAAACTGCTGTGTGATGTGTGCATTTCACTCACAGAGTTATACCTCACTTTTCATTGAGCAGTGTGGAAACACTATTTGTCTGAAATCTACAAATGGAGAATTCAAAGCACATAGAAGCCTATGGTGCAAAAGGGATTGTCCTCATATAAAAAGTAGAAAGAAGATTTCTGAGAAACTTCTTTGTGATGTGTTCATTCATCTCAGAGTTAAACATTTCTATAAGTTGCACTATTTGGAATGTCTGTCTTTGATGTGTTGTTGAAGAGAGTTTCAGGGGTGCATTGTGTCCTAGGTTGAGCAAGGCAATATCTTCAGATGAAAACTGGGAAGAAGCTTTCTGAGAAACTGCTTTGTGATGTGTTCATTCATCCCATAGTGTCAAACATTTCTTTTCATTGAGCAGTCTGAAATCAATGTTTGTCTGAAATCTACGAACAGATATTTGGGAACACCTTGAAGCTTATGGTAACAAAGGAATTATCCTCAGATAAAAGCTAGAAATAAGCTTTCCAAGAAACTGCTTTGTGATACGTGCATTCATTTCACAGAGATAAACATTTCTGTACATTGTGCAGTTAGGACACTCTGTCTTTGATGAATCTGAGAAAGGACATTCAGGGGTGCATTGAGGCATTTGGTGAACAAGGAAATATCTTCACATGAAAACTAGAAAGAAGATTACTGAGAAACTGTTTTGTGATGTGTGCATTCATCTCATAGAGTTAAAACTTTCTTTGGATTGAACAGTTTTAAGTCACTCTTTTTGTGGAATCAGAGAAGGGATATTTGGCAGAGCATTGAAGCCTATGGTGAAAAAGGAAGTATCCTCAAATAAAAACTATAAACAAGCTTTCTGAGAAACTGCTTTGTTGTGGGTGCATTCATCTCACCAAGCTAAACATTTTCATACATAGCACAGTTTGGAATGTTTGTCTTTGTTGTATATGTGGGGACATTCGGGGGCACATTGAGGCCTATGGTGAGCAACGAAATGTCTTCTGATGAAAACTAGGAAGAAAGTTTCTGGGATACTGCTTTGTGATGTGTTCATTCACCCCATAGAGTTAAAGCTCTCCGTTCACTGAGCAGTTTGTAGACTCTGTCTTTGACGAATCCATGAGGGGAACTTTGGGGAGCATTGAGGCCTATGGTGAACAAGGAAATACCTTCAGAGGAAAACTCGAAAGAAGCTTTCTAAGAAACTGCTTTGTGATGTGTGCATTCATCTCATAGAGTTAACCCATTCTTTATATTGAGTGGTATGAAATCACTTTTTTGTGGAATCTGAGAAGGGATATCTGGGAGAATATTGAAAACTAGGGTGAGAAAGGAAATATCCTCAAACAAAAACTAGAAAGAAGCTTTTGGAGAAACTGCTTTGTTTTGTTAAATCTACTGACAGAGTGAAATCGTACTTTTCACTGAGCAGTTTGTTAACACTGTTTTTGTGGAAACTGCAAGGGGATATTCACGAGCACGTTGAGGCCTATGGTGAAAAAGAAAGTGTCTTCAGATAAAAACTGAAGAGAAGCTTTATGAGAAACTGCTTTGTGATGTGGGAATTCCACTCACAGAGTTATACCTCACTTTTCGTTGAGCAGTGTGGAAACACTGTTTGTCTGAAATCTAACAGGGGATATTGCAGAGTGCATTGGAGTCCATGGTGAAAAGGGAAATATCCTCAGATAAAAACTAGAAAGAAGCTTTCTGAGAAACTTCTTTGTGATGTGTGCATTCATCTGGCAGAGTTAAACATTTCTATACATTTCAAAGTTTGGAAGCTCTCTTTTTGACGAATCCATGAAAGGATATTTGGGGGTGCATTGAGGCCTATGATGAGCAAGGTATTATTCTCAGATGAAAACTAGAAAGAAGCTTTGTGTGAATATGTTTTGTGATGTGTGTGTTCATCTCATAGAATTAAACCTTTCTTTGGATTAAGCAGCATGAAATCAATCTTTTTTTGGAATCTGTGAAGGGATAATTGGGAGAGCGTTGAAGCCTATGTTGAAAAATGAAGCATCCTCAAATAAAAACTAGAAAGAAGCTTTCTGAGAAACTGCTTTGTGTTGTGTGAAATCTTCTTACAGAGTAAAACCTTATATTTCATTGTGCAGTTTGGTAACACTGTTTTTGTGGAATCTGCAAAGGGATATCCTGGAGCTCATTGAGGCCTACAGTGAAAAAGAAAATATCCTCAGATGAAAACTAGAAAGAAGCTTTCCGAGAAACTGCTTTGTGATATGTTCATTCATCTCACAGACTTAAACCTTTCTTTACATTGTTGAGTTTGGAAACTGTATCTTCAACGTATCCATGAAGGGACATTTGAGGGTGGACTTAGGTCTATGGTGAGCAAGGAAATATCTTCAGATGAAAACTAGGAAGATGCTTTCTGAGAAACTGCTTTGCCATGTGTGCATTCATCTCATAGAGTTCACTCTTTTTTTCAATTGAGCAGTTTGAAATCACGCTTTCTGGGGAATCTGAGAAGGGATATTTGTGAGAGCATTGAAGCCTGAGGTGAAAGTTGAAATATCCTCAAACGAAAACTAGAAAATCCTTTCCCAAAAACTGCTTTGTGTTGTGTAAAAACGTCTCACAGAGTTTAACCTTACTTTTAATTGAGCAGTTTGGTAACACTGTTTTGCAGAATATGAAAATGGATATTCATAAGCACATTGAGACTTTTGGTGAAAAGGAAATATCTTCAGATAAAAACTGGAGAGAAGCTTTATGAGAAGCTGCTTTGTGATGTGTACATTCCACTCACAAAGTTATACCTATCTTTACTTTGAGCAGTGTGGAAACACTGTTTGTGTAAACTACACCAAGGGATATTTCAGAATGCATTGAAACATATGGGGAAAAAGAAAATATCTTCAGATAAAAACAACAAAGAAGCTTTCCGAGAAACTGCTTTGTGATATGTGCTTTCATTTCACAGAGTTAAACCTTTCTGTACATTGCACAGTTTGGAAACTCTGTCTTTGAGGAATCCAGGAAAGGACATTTGGAGGTGCTTTGAGCCCTGTGGTGAGCAGTGAAATACCTCCACATGAAAACTAGAAAGAAGCTTTCTGAGAAGCTACTTTAAAATGTGTGCATTCATCTCATAGAGTTAAAACTTTCTTTGGATCAAACAGTGTGAAATCACTCTTTCTTTGGAATCTGAGATGGGATATTGGGACCGCATTTAATCCTATGGTGAAAAACGAAATATCCTAAGATAAAAACCAGAAACATTAAGTGAAACTGTTTTGTAATGTGTGAAATCATCTCACAGAGTTAAACCTTTTTTTTTTTTCCATTGAGCTGTTTTGTAACACTGTTTTTGTGCAATCTGCATAGGGATATTTGGGAGTTCATTGAGCCTATGATGAAAAAGGAAATATCTTCAGATAAAAACTGGAGAGAAGCTTTATGAGAAACTGCTGTATTATGTTTGAATTCCATTCACAGAGTTATACCTCTCTTTTATTTTTTGAGCAGTGTGGAAACACTGTTTGTGTAAAACTTAAGAAGGGATATTTTGGTGTGCATTGAAACCTCTGGTGTAAAAGGAATATATCCTCATGTAAAAACTAGAAAGAAGCTTACCAAGAAACTGGTTTGTGATATGTGCATTCACTTCACAGTGTTAAACATTTCTTCACACTGCAGAGTTTGGAAACTCTGTCTCTGACATATCTGCAGAGACACATTTGGGGGCGCATTGAGGTCTATGGTGAAGCCGGAAATATGTTCAGATCAAAAGTAGAAAGAAGTTTTCTGAGAAACTGTTTTGTGGTGTGTTCATTCATCCCATAGAGTTAAATCTTTCTCTTCACTGAGCAGTTTGAAATCAACGTTTCGTGTCATCTGAGAAAGGATATTTGGAAAAGTTTTGAAGTTTATAGTGAAAAAGGAAATATCTTCAGATAAAAATGAGAAAGAAGCTTTCTGAGAAACTGCTTTGTGATAGGTGCATTCATCTCACAGAGTTAAACCTTTCTTCACATTGCATATTTTGTAGACCATGTCTTTGACGAAATTGCGGAGGAACACTTGGGGTCGCATTGAGGCCTATGGTGAACAAGAAAATATCTTCAGAGGAAAACCAGAAAGAAGTTTTCTAAGAAACTGCTTTGTGATGTGTACATTAATCTCATAGAGTTAAACCTTTCTTTCCATCGAGCATCTTGAAATCACTCTTTTTGTTTCATCTGAGAAGGGATATGTGGGAATGCTTTGAAACCTACTGTGAAAAAGGAAATACCTTCAGATAATAACTAGAAAGAAGCTTTCAGAGAAAGTGCTTTATGTTGTGTGAATTTCTCTGGCAGAGTTAAACCTTTCTTTTCATTGAGCAGTTAGGTAACACTGTTTTTGTATAATCTACAAAGTGATGTTCGCGAGCACACTGAGGTCTATAGTGAAAAAGGAAATATCTTCAGATAAAAACTGGAGAGAAACTTTATAAGAAGCTGCTTTGTGATGAGTGCATTCCACTCACAGAGTTCTACCTCTCTTTTTATTGAGTAGTGTGGAAACACTGCTTGTGTAAAATCTACGAAGAGATATTTCAGAGAGCATTGAAGCCTATAGTGAAAAAGGAAATATCTTCAGATAAAAACTAGAAAGAAGCTTTCTGGGAAACTACTTTGTGATATGTGCTTTCATTTCAAAGAGTTAAACCTTTCTTTACATTGTACAGTCTGAAATCTCTGTCTTCAAGGAATCCATGAAGGGACATGGTGGGTCACATTGTGGCCTATCTTGAAAAAGGAAATATCTTCAGATGAAAATTAGAAGGAAGCTTTCTGAGAAACTACTTTTAGTGTGTGCATTCATCTCATAGAGTTTAACCTTACTTTTGATAGAGCAGTTTGAAATCACTATTTTTGTGGAATCTGAGAAGGGTTAGTTGGGAGAGCATTGAATCCTATTATGAAAAAGGAAATATCCTCAAATAAAAACTAGAAAGATGCTTTCCCATAAACTACTTGGTGATGTTTTTAATGCTCTCACAGTGTTAAACAATATTTCTCATTGAGCAGTTAGGTAACATTGTTTTGTTGGATCCTCAAAGTGATATTCAGGAGCACATTGAGGCCTATGGTGAAAAAGGAAATGTCTTCAGATGAAAAATGGAGAGAAGCTTTCTGAGAAATTGCTTTTGTGATGTGTGTATTCCACTCACAGAGCTATACCTCTCTTTACATTGAGGAGTGTGGAAACACAGTTTGTGTAAAATCTACCAAGGGATATTTTGGAGCACTTCAAAGCCTATGGTGAAAATGGAATTATCCTCAGATAAAAACTAGAATGAAATTTTCAGAGAAACTGATTTGTGATAGTTGCATTTATCTCACAGAGTTAAGCCTTACTTTACGTTGCACAGTTTGTAGACTCTTCTTTGACGAATCCACAAAGGGACACATGGAGGTGCTTGAGGCCTACAGGAAAAAGGAAATATCTTCAGATGAAAACTAGAAAGAAGAATTCTGAGAAACGGCTTTGTGATGTGTGCCTTCATCTCATAGAGTTAAACTTTCCTTTAGATAGAGCAGTTTTAAAACAGTGTTTTTGTGGAATCTGAGAAGGTATATTTGGGAGAGTATTGAAGCCTATGTTGAAAAAGGAATTTTCCTCAAATAAAAACTAGAAAGAAGCTTTCTGAGAAACTGTTGTGTGTGTTGTATGAAATGCTCTCACAGAGTTAAACCTTACTTTTCATTAAGCAGTTTGGTAATACTGTTTTTGTGGAATCTGAAATGGGATAGACCAGTGCACATTGAGACCTGTAGTGAAAAAGGAAATATCTGCAGATAAAAGCAACACCGAAGCTTTCCAAGAAACTGCTTTGTGATATGTGTATTCATTTTGCAGAGTTAAACCTTTCTGCACATTGCGCAGTTTGGAAACTCTGTCTTCGAGGAATCTGTGAAAGGACATTCAGGGACACATCGAGGCTTATGGTGAGCAATGAAACATCTTCAGATAAAAACTAGAAATAAGCTTTCTGAGAAACTGCTTTGTGTTGTGGATGTGTGCATTCATCTCATAGAGTTAAAGCTTTTACTAGATTGAGCAGTGTGAAATCATTCTTTTTTAAGAATCTAAGAAGGGATATTTGGAGAACCATTAAGCGTACAGTGAAAAAAGAGATATCCTCATAAAAAATAGAAAGAAGCTTTCTGAGAAACTGCTATGTGATGTGTGCATTCCACTGACAGAGTTATACCTCTCTTTTCATTGAGCCATTTGGAAACACTGTTAGTGTAAAACCCACAAAGGGATATTTCAGAGCACATTGGAGACTATGGTTAAAAAGGAAATATCCTCAGATAAAAACTAGGAAGAAGTTTTCTGAGAAACTGCTAGAGAAACTGCTATGTGATACATTCATTCATCTCACAGAGTTAAACCTTTCTTTACATTAAGCAGTGTGTAGACTCCGTCTTTGATGAATTTGCTAAGGGACACATGGCGGCACCTTGAGGCCTATGGTGAAAAAGGAAATATCTCCAGATGATAACTAGAAAGAAGATTTCTGAGGAACTGTTTCATGATGTGTGCATTCATTGCATAGAGTTTAACCTTTTTTTTGATAGGCCAGTTTGAATCACTCTTTTTGTGGAATCTGAGAGTGATATTTAGGAGAGCATTGAAGCCTGTAATGAAAAAAAGAAAATCCTCAAATAAAAACTAGAAAGAAGCTTTTTGAGAAACTGCCTTGTGTTGTTTGAAATGCTCACAGTGTTACACCTTACTTTTCATTGAGCAGTTTGGCAATGCTGTTTTTGTGGAATCTCAATTCGGGAACACATTGAGGCCTATCATGAAAAAGGAAATATCTTCAGATAAAAACTGTGGGGAAGCATTCTGAGAAACTGCTCTATGATGTGTGAATTCCACTCACAGAGTTATACCTCTGCTTTCTTTGAGCAGTGTGGAAACACTATTTGTGAAAAACCTAAGAAGGGATATTTCAGAGTGCATTGAAGCCTATGATGAAAAATTAAATATCGTTATATAAAAACTAGAAGGAAGTTTTCTGAGAAACTGCTCTGTGATATGTGCATTCATCTCACAGAGTTAAATGTTTCTTCACATTGCACAGTGTGGAAACTCTGTCTTTGATGTATCTGCGAAGAGACATCGGGGGGCACATTAAGGACTGGGGTGAACCAGGAAATGTCTTCAGATGAAAGATAGCAAAAAGCTTTCTTAGAAACTGCTTTGAGATGTGTTCATTGATCCCATACAGGTAAAGCTTTTTATTCATTGATCAGTCTGAAATCACTGTTTTTGTATCATCCGAGAAGGGATATTTGGGAATGCATTGAAGCCTATAGCGAAAAAGGAAATATCCTCAGATAAAAACTAGAAAAACACTTTCTGAGAAACTGTTTTGCGATAAGTGCATTCATCTCACAAAGTTAAACCTTTCTTTACATTGCGCAGTTGGTACACTCTGTCTTCCACAAATCTGTGAAGGGACACTTGGTGTCGCATTGAGACCTAGGGTGAACAAGAAAATATCTTCAGAGGAAAACTAGAAAGAAGTTTTCTGAGAAACTGCTTTGTGATGTATGCACTCATTTCATAGAGTTAAACCTTTCTTTGGATTGAGCAGTGTGAAATCACTCTTTTTTTTTTCCAAAGGAACATTTGGGAGAGCACGAAGCATATAGTGAAAAAGGAAATATTCTCAAACAATAACTAGAAAGAAGCTTTCCAAAAAACCTTTAGGTGTTGTATGAAATCCTCTCACAGAGCTAAAACTTACTTTTCCCTGTGCAGTGTGGAAACACCGTTTTTGTGGAATCTGCAAAGGGATATTAGGCCTTGCAATGAGGCTTATGGTGAAAAAGAAAATATCCTCAGATAAAAGCTAGAAAGCTTTCCGAGAAACTGCTTTGTGATATGTGCATTCATGTCACACAGTTAAATCTTTCTTTTGATTGAGCAGTTTGAAGTCACTGTTTTGTGGAATCTGAGAATGTATATTTTGGACAGAATTGAGTCCTATAGTGAAAAAGTAAATATCTTCACATAAAAACTAGAAAGAAGCACTCCAAGAAAGTGCTTTGTGTTGTGTGAATTCTTCTCACAGAGATTAACCTCACTTTTCATAGCACAGTTTGGTAACACTGCTTTTGTGGAATCTGCAAGGAGATATTCAGGAGCACATTGATGCCTATGGTGAAAAAGGAAACATCATCAGAATAAAACTGGAGAGAACCTTTCTCAGAAACTGTTTTGTGATATGTGCATTCCACTCTCCAACTTAAACTTTTCTTTTCAATGAGCACTGTGGAAACACTGCTTCTATAAAATCTACCAAGGGATATTTTGGAGTGCATTGAAACCTATGGTGAAAAAGGAAATATCCTCAAATATAAAGAACAAAGAAGCATCCCAAGAAACTACTTTCTGCTATGTGCATTCATATCTCAGAGTTAAACCTTTTTTTTCATTGCCCAGTTTGGAAACTCTGTCTTTGAAGAATCCTTGAAAGGACATTTGGGGATGCATTTAGTCCTATGGTGAGCAAGGAAACATCTTCAAATGAAAACTAGAAAGAATCTTTCTGAGAAAATGCTTCGTGATGTGTGTATTCATCTTATAGAGTTAAACTTTCCTTTGATTGAGCATTTTGAAATCACTCTTTTTTTGGAATCTGAGAAGGGATATTTGAGACAGTATTGAATCCTATGATGAAAAAGGAAATATACTCAAATAAAAATTAGAAAGAAACATTCCGAGAAATTGTTTTGTGTTGTGTGAGCTCCTCTCATACAGATAAATCTTACTTTTCATTGTGCAGTTTGATAACACTGTTTTTGTGGAAACTGCAAAGGGATTTTTGGGAGTGCATTAAAGCCTGTGGTGAAAATGGAAACATCTTCAGATAAAAACTGGAGAGAATCATTCTGAGAAACTGCTTTTCAATGTGTGCATTCCAATCACAGAGTTATACCTCTGTTTCCATTGAACAGTGTGTATACACTGTTTGTATGAAATCTTCCAAGGGATATTGAAGACTACAGTGAAAAAGGAAATATCCTCAGATATAAGCTAGAAAGAAGTTTTCCGAGAAATTGCATTGTGATATGTGCATTCATCTCACAGATTTAAACCTTTCTTTACATTGTGCAGCTTGTAGACTCTGACAAATCTGGGAAGGGACACGTGGGGGCGCCTTGAGGTCTATAGTGAACAACGAAATAACTTCAGATGAAAACTAGAAGGAAGCTTTCTGAGAAACTGTTTTGTGATGTGTGCTTTCATCTCATAGAGTTAAACACCTTTCTTTCAATAGAGCAGTTTGAAATCACTGTTTTTGTTGAATCTGAGAATGAATGTTTGGGAGAGCATTGAAGCCTATAATGAAAAAGGAAATACTCTCAAATAGAAAATAGAAAGAAGCTTTCCAATAAACTGCTTTGTGTTCCTTGAAATGCTCTCACAGTGTTAAACTTCATTTTTCATTGAACAGTTTGATAACACTGTTTTTGTGGAATCTGCAAAGGGATTTTCAGGAGTGCATTGAGGGCTA
This sequence comes from Papio anubis, assembly GCF_008728515.1. Classification (NCBI taxonomy): domain Eukaryota; kingdom Metazoa; phylum Chordata; class Mammalia; order Primates; family Cercopithecidae; genus Papio; species Papio anubis. Next base: position 209,521 of record NW_022166420.1, on the reverse strand, counting down.
TTTTGAAAAAGGAAATTTCTTTTTTTTTTTTTTTTTTTTTTTTTTTTTTTTTTGAGACGGAGTCTCGCGCTGTGTCACCCAGGCTGGAGTGCAGTGGCGCGATCTCGGCTCACTGAAAAAGGAAATTTCTTCAGATAAAAACTGGAGAGTTGCATTCTGAGAAACTGCTTTGGATGTGTGCATTCCAGTTGCAGAGTTATACCTCTCTTTTCATTCAGCAATGTGGAAACACTGTTTGTGTAAAAACTTCCAATGGATAATTCAGAGTACATTATATCCTATGGTAAAAAAGGAAATATTCTCAGTTAAAAACTAGAAGAAAGCTTTCCAAGAAACTGTTTTGTGATATTTGCATTCATCTCACAGAGTTAAACGTTTAATTACACTGCACAGGTTGAAAACTCTGTCTTTGATGAATCCGCAAAAGGACATTCGTAGGTGCATTGATGCCTACGGTGAGCAAGGAAATATCTTCAGATGAAAACTAGAAAGAACGATTCTGAAAAACTAATTTGTGATCTGTGAATTCATCTCATAGGGTTAAACCTTTCTTTGGATTGAACAGTGTGAAATCACTCTTTTATTGTAATATGAGAAGGGATACTTGAGAGAGCATTGAAGCTTTTGGTGAAAACCTAAATATCCTCAAACAAAAACTAGAAAGAAGGTCCAAAAAACTGCTTTGTGTTATGTGAAATCCTCTCGCAGAATTAAACTTTAGTTTTCATTGAGCAGTTTGGTAACACTATTTTTGTGGAATCTGCTGAGGGATATTCGGGGGTGCATTGAGGCCTATGGTGAAAAAGGAAACAACTTCATATAAAAACTGGAGATAAGGATTCTGAGAAACTGTTTCAATATGTGTGTTCCCCTCCAGAGTTATAACTCTCTTTTCATTGAGCAGTGTGGAAACACCATTTGTGTTAAATATACTAAGGGATATTTAGGAGTGCATTGAAGCCTACAGTGAAAAAGTAAATATTCTCAGAAAAAAAACTAGAAAGAAGCTTTCCGAGAAACTGCTTTGTGATATGTGCATTCATCTCACAGAGTTAAACCTCTCATTACATTACACTGTTTGGAAACTATCTTTCAGGAATCCGAGAAAGGATATTTGGGGGCACATTGAGGCCTAGTCTGAGCAAGGAAATATCTTAAGATGAAAACTGAAAAGAAGGTTTCTGAGAAACTGCTTTGTGATGTGGGCATTCATCTCGTAGAGTTAAACCTTTCTTTGAACTGAGAAATTTGAAATCACTCTTTTTTTGGAATCTGAGAAGGGATATTTGGGAGAGCATTGAAGCCTCTAGTGAGAAAGGAAATATCCTCAAATAAAAACTAGAAAGAAGCATTCAGAGAAATCATTTTGTGTTGCATGAAATCCTCTAACACAGTTAAACCTTATATTTCATTGTACAATTTACTAACACTGTTTTTGTGGAATCTGCAAAGGGATATTTGTGAGTACCTTGAGATCTGTGGTGAAAAAGGAAACATCTTAATATAAAAACTGGAGAGAAGGTTTCTGAGAAACTGCTATGTGATAAGTGCATTCCCCTCCAGAGGTATACCTCTCTTTTCATTAAGCAGTGTGGAAAAACTGGTTTTGTAAAATCTACCAAGGCATATTTCGGATTGCATTGAAGCTTATGGTGAAAAAGGAAATATCCTCAGATAAAAACTACAAAGAAGCTTTCCGAGAAACTGCTTTGTGATCTGTGCATTCATCTCACAGAATTAAACATTTCATTATGTTTTGCAGTTTGAAGAATCTGTCTTTGAGGAATCTGTGAAGAGATAAGTGGGGGCTCATTGAGGTCTATGGTGCACAAGGAAATATCTTCAGATGAAAAGTAGAAAGAAGCTTTCTGAGAAACTACTTTCTGATGTGTGCATTCATGTCATAGATTTAAACCTTTCCTTTCTTAGAGCAGTTTGAAATCACTGTTTTTTTGAAATCTGAGAGGGGATATTTTTGAGAACATTGAAGCCTAAGGTAAAAATGGAAATATACTCAAATACACACAAGAAAGAAGTTTTCTGATAAACTACTTTGTGTTGTGTGAAATCCTCTCACATAGTTAAAGCTTAGATTTCATGGAGCAGTTTGATAATACTGTTTTTGTGGAATCTGCAAGGGGATGTTTGGGAGCATGTTGAGGCCTATGGTGAAAAAGGAAATATCTTCAGATAAAAACTGGAGAGAAGCTTTCTGAGAAACTGCTTCGTGGTGTGTGCATTCCACTCACAGAATTTTACCTCTCCTATCATTGAGTAGCTTGGAAACACTGTTTTTGTAAAACCTAAGAAGGGATATTTCTGAGCATATTGAAGCCTATGATGAAAAAGAAAATATCCTCAGATAAAGAGTAGAACAAAGCTTTCTGATAAACTGTTTTGTGATATGTGCATTCATCTCACAGAATTTCTTTACTATGCACAGTTTAAAACTCTTTCTTTGACAAAACCATGGAAAAACATTCTGGAGTGCATTGATGCCTATGGTGAGCAAAGAAATATCTTCAGATGAAACCTAGAAAGAAGCTTGCTGATAAACTACTTTTTGATGTGAGTTTTTCATCTCGTAGAGTTAAACCTTGCTTTTCATTCTGAAGTTTAAAATCACACTTTTTATGGAATCTGAGAAGGGATATTTGGGAGAGCATTGAAGTCCATGGTGAAAAAGGAAATATTTGCAAATAAAAACTAGATAGATGCTTTGCAAGAAACTGCTTTGTGTTGTTATAATTCCTCTAAAAGAGTTAAACCTTAATTTTTACTGAGCAGTTTGGTAACACTGTTTTTGTGGAATTCTCAGGGGGATATTTGGAGTGCATTGAGACCTATGGTGAAAAAGGAAATATCTTCAGATAAAAAATGGAGAGAAATTTTATGAGAAACTGCTTTGTGATGTGTGCATTACACTCACAGAATTATTCCTCTCTTTTCTTTGAGCAGAGTGGAAACACTGTTTCTGTAAAATCTACCAAGGGATATTTCAGAGCACATTGAAGCCACTGATGAAAAAGGAAATATTCTCAGATAAAAACAAGAAAGAACCATTCCGAGAAACTGCTTTGTGATATGTGTATTCGTCTCATGGAGTTAAACCTTTCTTTACATTGTGCAGTTCGGAAACTCTGTGTTTGACCTATCTGGGAAGAGACACTTGGGGGCACATGGTGAACAAGGAAATATTTTAAGATGAAAACCAGAAAGAAGCGTTCTGTGAAGCTGCTTTATGATGCATGCATTCATATAATGGAGTTAAACCTTCCTTTTGATTGAGCTGTTTGAAATCATTGTTTTTGTGGAATCTGAGAAGGGATATTTGGGAACCATTTAAAACCTACAGTGAAAAAGGAAATATTCTCAGATCAAGACTAGAAAGAAGCTTTCCGAGAAACTGCTTTTTGTTGCGTGAATTTCTCTTGCAGAGTTAAACCTATTTTTTCATTGAGTGATTTCATAACACTCTTTTTCTGGAATCTGCAAAATGACATTCAGGAGCACATTGAGGCCTATGGTGAAAAAGGGAATACCTTCAGATAAAAACTAGAGAGAATCTTTCTGAGAAAGTGCTTTGTGATGTGTGTATTCCACTCACAGAATTATAAGTCTCTTTTCATTGAGTAGTTTGGAAACCTTGTTTTTGTAAAATCTACCAAGGGATATTTCAGAGTACATTGAAGCCTATGGTGGAAAAGGAAATATCCTCAGATAAAAACTAGAAAGAAGCTTTCCAAGAAACTGCTTTGTCATATGTGCATTCATCTCACAGAGTTAAACTTTTATTTACATTTTGCAGCTTGGAAACTCTGTCTTTGACAATTCCGTCAAGGGACATTCGGGGGTGCATTGAGCCCCATGGTGAGCAAGGAAATATCTTCAGATGAAAAGGAGAAGGAAGCTTTCTAAGAAACTGCTTTGTGATGTCTGCATTCATCTCATACAGTTAAACTTTCTTTTGATGGAGCAGTTTGAGATCAATGTTTTTGTGGAATCTGAGAAGGGATATTGGGAGCACATTCAATCTTTTGGTGAAAAACGAAATATCTTCAGTTAAAAACTAGAAAGCAGCTTTCTGAGAAATTGCTTTGTGATGTGTGAAACTATCTCACAAAGTTAAAAATTTCTTTTCAATGAGCAGTTTGGTAACACTGTTTTTGTGGAATCTGCAAATGGATATTCCAGAGCACATTGAGGCCTGTGGTGAAAAAGTAAATATCTTCAGATTAAAACGGGAGAGAAGCTTTCTGAGAAACTGCTATATGATGTGTGAATTCCACCCACAGAGTTATACCTCTCTTTTCACTGAACAATGTGGAAACACTGCATAAAACCTCAGAAGGTATATTTCAGAGCACATAGTAGTCTTTGTTGAAACAGGAAATATTCTCAGATAAAAACTAGAAGGAAGCTTTCTGAGATACTGCTTTGTGACGTGTTCATTCATATCTGAGAGTTAGACCTTTGTTTTCATCAAGAAGTCTAAAGTCAATATTTTTCTGTCATCTGACAAGGGATATTTGGGAACACATTGAACCCAAGAGTGAAAAAGAAATATCCTCAGATAAGAAACAGAAAGCTTTCAAAGAAACTATTTTATGAAAGGTGCATTCATCTCACAGAGTTTAACCTTTCTTTGTGCTTCAACGTTCGTAGACTGTGTCTTTGATGAATCCCCAAAGGGACACTTGGGGGCGCATTGAGACCTATGGTGAACAAGGAAATATCTTCAGAGCATAAGTAGAAAAACCTGTCTATGAAACTGCTTTGTGATGTTAACATTCATGTCAGAAAGTTAAACCTTTCTTTTGATTGAGCTGTTTGAAATCACTGTTTTTGTGGAATCTGAGATGGGATATTTGGGAGAACATTGAAGCATGTAGTGAAAAAGGAAATATATTCAGATAAAAACGAGAAAGAAGCTTTCCGAGAATGTGCTTGGTTTTGTGTGAATTTCTTGGACAGAGTTAAACCTTCTTTTTCATTGAGCAGTTTGGTAACACTGTTTTTGCATAATCTGCAAAGGGATATTCGTTACTGCACTGAAGCCTATGGTGACAAAATATCTTCAGATAAAAACCGAAAAGAAGATTTCTGGGAAATTGCTTTGGGATGGGTCAATTTAGTTCACAAAGTAGCACTGTCCTTTTCACTAAGCAGTTTGCTAACACTGTATTCTTGGAATCTGAAATGGGATACTTCGGGGCACCTTGAAGATTGTGGTCACAAAGGAAATATCCTCAGATAAAAACTAGAAAGAAACTTTCTGAGAAACTGCTTTGTGATGTGAATTCATCTCACAGTGTTACACCGTTCTTTTCATTGAGCAGTCTGTTAACACTGTTTTCGTGGAATCTGCAAAGGGATATTTGGGAGTGCATTGAGACCTATAGTGAAAAAGAACTTATCCTCAGATAAAAACCAGAAAGAAGCATTCTGAGAAATTGCATTGTGATTTGTAAATTTATCTTGCAGAGTTACACTGTTCTTTTCATAGAGCAGTTTGCTAACACTGTTTTCTAGGAAACTGCAATGGGATATTTCAGAGCACAGTGAAGCTTATGTTGTCCAAGGAAATATCCTCAGGCAAAAACTAGAAAGAAGCATTCTGAGAAACCATTTTCTAATTTGTGAATTCATCTTACAGAGTTACAGTTTCCTTTCATGGAGCAGTTTGTTAGCACTGTTTTTTTGTACAATCTGAGAACGGATATATTGGATCACGTTGAAGACTTTGCTGTGAAAGGAGATGTCCTCAGATAAAAACCAAAAGAATCCTTCTGAGAAACTGCTTTGTGATGTGTGAACTCATCTCACAGAGGTACACTGTTCTTTTCTTTGAGCAGTTTGCTAACACTGTTTTCTTGGAATCTGCAATGGGATATTTTGGAACGCATTGAAGATTAAGGTGACAATGGAAATATCCTCAGGCAAAACCTTCAAAGAAGCTTTCTGGGAACTGCTTTGTGATTTTGAATTCATCTCACAGAGTTACACCTTTTTTTTCATGGAGCAGTTTGGTAGACTGTTTTTGAGGTATCTGAGATGGGATACTTTGGATCACATTGAAGCCCATGGTGACAAAGGAAATATCCTCAGATAAAAACTAGAAAGAATCTTTCAAAGCAACTTCTTCATGATTTGTGAATTCATCTCACTGAGTTACACCTTTCTTTTCATGGAGCAGTTTGCTAACACTGTTTTCATGGAATCTGTAAAGGGATATTTGGGAGCACATTGAGGCCTATGGTGAAAAAGGTAACATTCTCAGATAATAACTAGAAAGAAGCATTCTGAGAAACTGCTTTGTGATACGTGAGATCATCTCACAGAGTTACACTGTTGTCATCATAGAGCAGTTTGATAACACTGTTTTGGTGGAATCTGCAATAGGATGTTTGGGAGCTCATTGAAGCCTATGGTGACAAAGGATATACCCTCAGACAAAAACCAAAAGGAAGCCTTCTGAGAAACTGCTTTGTGATGTGTGACTTCATCTCACAGAGTTACACTGTTCTTTCCATTGAGCAGTTTGCTAACATTATTTTTTTGCAATCCACAATGGGATACTTCGGAGCACATTGAAGTTATGGTGACACTGGAAATAGGCTCCATGAAAACCGAGGAAAAAGGTTTCTGAGAAACTGCTTTATGATTTGTGAATTCATCTCACAGAGTTACAAATTTCTTTTCGTGGAGTATTTTTTAGTACTCTTTTTGGGGAATCTGAGAAGGGATAAATTGGATCGCCTTCAAGCCTATGGTGACAAAGTTAATATCCTTGGATAAAAACTAGAAAGAAGCTTTGTGAGAAACTTCTTTTTGATGTGTGAATTCATCTCAGAGAGGTACACGATTCTTCCCAGGGGCTGTTTTTAGCACTGCAGGAGAATCTGAACGGGATATTTTGGATTGTGTTGAAGCCTAAGGTGACAAAGGAAATATCATCAGATAAAAACTAGAAGGAAGCATTCTGAGAAACTGCTTTGTGATGTGTTAGTTCCTCTCACAAAGTTGCACCTTTCTTTTCATGGAGCAGATTGGAAATCACGTTTTCGTGTAACCTGCAAAGGAATATTCGGGAGCTCATGGAGGTCTAAAGTGAAAAAGAAAATATCCTCAGATATAAACTGGATAGAAACTTTCTGTGAAACTGTTATGGGATGTGAATTAATCTCACAGAATTACACCATTGTTTTCTTTGAACAGTCTGTTAACACTGTTTTGTGGAATCTGTAATAAGATATTTGGAGTGGGGGGGGGCGGAGCAAGATGGCCGAATAGGAACAGCTCCAGTCTCCAACTCCCAGCGCGAGTGACACAGAAGACCGGTGATTTCTGCATTTTCAACTGAGGTACTGGGTTCATCTCACTAGGGAGTGCCGGACAATCGGTGCTGGTCAGCTGCTGCAGCCCGATCAGCAAGAGCTGAAGCAGGGCGAGGCATCGCCTCACCTGGGAAGTGCAAGGGGAAAGGGAATCCCTTTTCCTAGCCAGGGGAACTGAGACACACAACACCTGGAAAATCGGGTAACTCCCACCCCAATACCGCGCTTTAAGCAAAGAGGCACACCAGGAGATTATATCCCACACCTGGCCAGGAGGGTCCCACACCCACGGAGCCTCCCTCATTGCCAGCACAGCAGTCTGCAATCTCACGGCAAGGCAGCAGCGAGGCTGGTGGAGGGGCCCCCGCCATTGCTGAGGCTTAAGTAGGTAAACAAAGCTGCTGGGAAGCTCAAACAGGGTGGAGCTCACAGCAGCTCAAGGAAACCTGCCTGTCTCTGTAGACTCCAATCTCTGGGGACAGGAGCACAGTAAACAACAACAAAAGCAGCAGTGAAACCCTGCAGACACAAACGACTCTGTCTGACAGCTTTGAAGAGAGCAGTGGATCTCCCAACATGGAGGCTGAGATCTGAGAAGGGACAGACTGCCTGCTCAAGGGTCCCTGACCCCTGAGTAGCCTAACTGGGAGACATCCCCACTCATGGACAGTCTGACACCCCACACCACAGGGTGGAGTACACCCTGAGAGAAACTTCCAAAGCAAGAATCAGACAGGTACATTCGCTGTTCAGCAATATTCTATCTTCTGCAGCCTCTCTGCTGCTGACACCCAGGCAAACAGGGTCTGGAGTGGACCTCAAGCAATCTCCACAGACCTACAGCTGAGGGTCCTGACTGTTAGAAGGAAAATCCATCAAACAGGAAAGATACTACAGCAAAACCTATCAGCACGCCACCATCATCAAAGACCAGAGGATAAAACCACAAAGATGGGGAAAAAAAGCAGGGCAGAAAAGCTGGAAATTCAAAATAAGAGCACATCTCCCCGCAAAGGAGCCGCGAGCTCATCACAGCAACAGATCAAAGCTTGACGGAGAATGACTTTGACAAGACGAGAGAAGAAGGCTTGTATCCATCAAAACTTCAGAGCTAAAGGAGGAATTACGCACTCCAGCAAAGAAACTAAAAAATCTTGAAAAAAATGTGAAGAATTGATGGCTAGAGTAATTAATGCAGAGAAGGTCATAAACGAAATGAAAGAGATGAAAACCATGACACGCAGAAATACGTGACAAAATGCACAAGCTTCAGTAACCGAATTTGATCAACTGGAAGAAAGTATCAGCCGATTGAGGATCAAAAGAACTAAAATGAAGCTGTAGAAGAGAAACCAAAAGAAAAAAAAGAAGAAAAAAGAAATGAACAAAGCCTGCAAGAAGTATGAGATTATGTGCAAGAGCAAATCTACATCTGATTGGGTGCCTGAAAGTGAGGGGGAAAATGGAACCAAGTTGGAAAAACACTCTTCAGGATATCACAGGAGAATTTCCCCAACCTAGTAGAGCATACAGGCCAACATTCAAATCCAGGAAATACAGAGAACACCACAAAGATACTCCTTGAGAAGCAACTCCAAGACATAATTGCCAGATCTACCCAAAGCCAGAAATGAAGGAAAAATCTTAAGGGCAGTCAGAGAGAAAGGTCGGTTACCTACAAAGGGAAGCCCATCAGACTAATGGAAAGCAGATTCTCTTACAGAAACTCTACAAGCCAGTAGAGAGTGGGGGGCCAATATTTAACATTCTTAAAAAAAAGAATTTTCAACCCAGAATTTCATATCCAGCCAAACTAAGTTTCCATAAGTGAAGTGAGAAATAAAATCCTTACAGATAAGCAAATGCTTACAGATTTTGTCACACTAGGCCCGCCTTTACAAGAGACCTTGAAGGAAGCACTAAACATGGAAAGGAACAACTGTACCAGCCATTGTGAAACATGCCAAAATGTAAAGCATCCATTTAGGCTAGGAAGAAACTGCATCAACTAACGAAAGCAAAATAACCAGTTAATATCATAATGGAGGACTGTCTACACATAACAATATTAAACTTAAATGTAAAATGGACTAAATGCCCTAATTAAAAGACACAGACTGGCAAACTGGATAAAGAGTCAAGACCCATCAGTCTGCTGTATTCAAGAGAATCATCCTACAGGCAGAGACATACATAGTTCAAAAATAAAGGGATGGAGGAAGATTTACCAAGCAAATGGAGAACAAAAAAAGCAGGGGTGCAATACTAGTCTCTGATAAAACAGGGTTTAAACCATCAAAGATCAAAAAGAGACAAAGCAAAGAAGGCCATTAAGCAATGGTAAAAGGGATCAATTCAACAGGAAGAGCTAACTATCCTAAATATATATGCACCCACAGGAGCACCAGATTCAGAAAGCAAGTCCTTAGAGACTTACAAAGAGACTTGTGACTCCCATACACAATAATGGGAGACTTCAACACCCACTGTCAACATTACACAGATCAACTAGACAGAAAGTTAACAAGGATATCCAGGAATATCTCTGCAGCAAGCAGACCTAATAGACATCTATAGAACTCTCCACCCCAAATCAACAGAATATATACATTCTCCTTCAGCACCACATCGCACTTATTCCCAAATTGACCACATAATTGGAAGTAAAGCACTCCTCAGCAAATGTACAAGAATAGAAATTATAACAAACTGTCTCTCAGACCACAGTGCAATCAAACTAGAACTCAGGACTAAGAAACTCAATCAAAACCGTTCAACTACATGGAAACTGAAACAACCTGCTCCTGGAATGACTACTGCGCCAGAAATCTAAATGAAGGCAGAAATAAAAGATGTTCTTGAACCCATGAGAACAAAGATACAACATAAATTGTGAATCTCTGGGACACATTTAAAGCAGTGTAGAGGGAAATTTATAGCACTAAATGCCCACAAGAGAAGCAGGAGTATCTAAAATCGACACTCTAACATCACAATTAAAAAACCAGAGAAGCAAGAGCAAACGCGACTGAAAAGCTAGCAGAAGGCAAGAAATACCAAGATCAGAGAACCAAAGGAGATAGAGACACAAAAAACCCTCCCAAAAAATCAATGAATCCAGGAGTTGGTTATTTTTTGAAAAGATCAACAAAATTGGATATGACCACTAGCAAGACTCATAAAGAAGAAAAGAGAGAAGAATCAAATCGACGCGAATTAAAATGATAAAGGGGATATCACCAATCCCACCTACAGAAAATGGCTGTAAACTACCATCAGAGAATACCATAAACACCTCTATGCAAATAAACTAGAGGCACCTAGAGGAAATGGATAATGGACACTTACACTTTCCAAGACTAAACCAGGAAGAAGTTGAATCCTGAATAGACCAATAGCAGGCCTGAAATTGAGGCAATAATCACCACAGCCTACCACCCAAAAAAAAGTCCAGGACCAGATGGATTCATTAGCTGAATTCTAACACCAGAGGTTCAAGGAGGAGCTGTACCATTCCTTCTGAAACTATTCCACCTATGGAAGCAGGGAATCCCCTTCCAACTCATTTTATGAGGCCAACATCATCCTGGATACCAAAGTCTGGCAGAGACACAGAACAACAACAGTAAAAAAGAGAATTCTTAGGACCCCAATATCCCTCGATGAACATCGTGCAAAAACTTCAAAATACTGGCACACCGGATTCAGCAACACATCAAAAGCTATCCACCATGATCAAGTGGGCTTCATCCCTGGGATGCAAGGTTGGTCTAACATTCACAAATCAATAAAACATAATCCAGCATATAAACAGAACCAAAACAAGAATCACCTGATTATCTCAATAGATATAGAAAAGGCTTTTGACAAATTCAACAGCCCTTCATAAAAACGCCAATAAATTCGCTGCATTGATGGAACGACTCTCAAAATAATAAGAGCGATTTATGACAAACCCACAGTCATCAATATCATACTGAATGGGCAAACTCTGGAAAATTCCCTTTGAAAACTGGTAGAAGACAGGGATGCCCCTCTCTCACCACACTTATTCAACATAGTGTTGGAAGTTCTGGCTAGGGAAATCAGGCAAGGGAAAAGAAATAAAGGGTATTAAGTTAGAAAAGAAGAATTCAAATTGGACCTCTTGCAGATGACATGATTGTATATTTAGAAAAATCCCATTGTCTCAGCCTAAAAATCTCCAAAAGCTGAGGCAACTTCAGCAAAGTCTCAGGATACAAAATTAATGTGCAAAATCACAAACATTCGTATACACCTGTAACAGACAAACAGAGAGCCAAATCATGAATGAACTTCCATTCACAATTGCTTCAAAGAGAATAAAATACCTAGGAATCCAACTTACAAGGGATGTAAAGGACCTCTTCAAGGAGAACTACAAACCACTGCTCAGTGAAATCAAAGAGGACAAAACAAAATGGAAGAACATACCATGCTCATGGATAGAAGAATCAATATGGTGAAAAATGGCCATTGCCCAAGGTTATTTATAGATTCAATGCCATCCCATCAAGCTACCAATGAGCTTCTTCCACAGAATTGGAAAAACTGCTTGAAGTTCATATGGAACCAAAAAGCACGCATTCCCCCAAGACAACTTAAGGTCAAAAGAACAAAAGCTGGAGGCATCACGCTTACCTGACTTCAAACTATACTCACAAGGCTACAGTAACTGTGCAAAACAGCATGGTAATTGGTACCAAAACAGAGATATAGATCATCGGAACAGAACAGAGTCCTCAGAAATAATACTCACACATCTACAGCCATCCGATCTTTGACAAAACCTGAGAGAAACAAGAAATGGGAAAGCATTCCCATTGAATAAATGGTGCTAAAAATTCACAGCCATATAAGTAGAAAGCTGAAACTGATCCTTTCTTTACCTCTCTTATACAAAAAATTATTAATTCAAGATGGATTAGAGACTTAAATGTTAGACCTAATACCATAGAAACCCTAGAGGAAAACCTAGGGTAGTACCATTCAGGGACATAGGCATGGGCAAAGGCTTTCCATGTCTAAAACACCAAAAGCAACGCAGCAAAGCCAAAATTGACAAATGGTCTCATTGAACTAAAGAGCTGTCTGCACAGCAAAAGAAAACTACCATCAGAGTGAACAGGCAACCTACAGAATGGGAGAAAATTTTTCAAATCTACTCATCAGACAAAGTACTAATATCGAACCTACAAAGAACTCCAACAAATTTATAAGAAAAACAAACAGCCCCATCAAAAGTGGGGCAGCTGATATGAACAGACATTTCTCAAAAAGAAATATACCCTATACAGCCAACAGACACATGAAAAAATGCTCATCACTGGCCATCAGAGAAATGCAAATCAAACCAATGAGATACCATCTCACACCAGTTAGAATGGATGCATCATTAAAAAGTCAGGAACAACAGGTGCTGGAGAGGATGTGGAGAAATAGGGAACACTTTTACACTGTTGGTGGATTGTAACCAGTTCAACCATTATGGAAAACAGTATGGCGATTCCTCAAGGATCTAGGAACTAGATACCATATGACCTGTTTCATCCCATTACTGGGTATATACCCAAAGGATTATAAATCATGCTGCTATAAAGACACATACACATATGTTTATTGTGGCACTATTCACAATAGCAAAGACTTGAATCAACCCAAATGTCCATCAGTGACAGATTGGATTAAAGAAATGTGGGACATATACACCATGGAATACTATGCAGCCATAAAAAGGATGAGTCGTCCTTTGTGGGACATGGATGCAGCTGGAAACCATCATTCTTTGCAAACTATCACAAGAACAGAAACCAAACACCACATGTTCTCACCATAGGTGGAACTGAACAATGAGATCACTTGACTCGGAAGGGGAAACATCACACACTGGGGCCTATCATGGGGAGTGGGGAGGGAGGGATTGCATTGGGAGTTATACCTGATGTAAATGACGAGTTGATGGGTGCTGATGAGTTGATGGGTGCAGCACAGCAACATGGCACAAGTATATATATGTAACAAACCTGCACGTTATGCACATGTACCCTAGAACTTAAAGTATAATAATAATAATAATAAAAGATATTTGGAGTGCATTGAAGCCTATGGTGACAAAGGAAATATCCTCAGATTAAAACCGGAAAGAACCGTTCTGAGAAACTGCTTTGTCATGTGTCGATTTATCTCACAGATTTACACTGTTCTTTTCATTGAGCAGTTTGCTAACACTGTTTTCTAGGAAACTGTAATGGGACATTGCAGAGCACATTGAAGCTTATGGTGACAAAGGAAATATCCTCAGGAAAACACTAGAAAGAAACTGTCTGAGAAACTGCTTTGTGATTTGTGAATTCATTTCACAGAATTATGATTTTCTTTCATGGAACAGTTTGGTAGCACTGTTTTTGGGGAATTGCAGAAGGAATATTTTGGATTGCATTGAAGCATATGGTGACAAGCAAATATTCTCAGATAAAAACTAGAAAGAATCTTTCTGAGAGAGTTTTTTATGATGTGTGAATACATCTCACAGAATCACACCTTTCTTTTCATAGAGCAGTTTGCTAACACTGTTTTTGTGGAATCTGCAAAGGGATATTTTGGGGTGCATTGAGGCCTATAGTGAAAAAGGTAATATCCTCAGATAAAAAGTAGAAAGAAGCTTTCTGAGTAACTGTGTTGTGATGTGTGACTTCATCTCACAGAGTCTCACTGCTCTTTTCATTGAGAAGTCTGCTAACACTGTTTTCATGGAATGTGCAATAGGATATTTGGGAGTGCATTGAAGCCTCTGGTGACAATGGAAATATCCTCAGATAAAAACCCAAAAGAAGCTTTGTGAGAAAGTCCTTTGTGATGTGTCAATTCATCTCACAGAGTTACACCTTTCTTTTCATGGACCACATTGGTAGCACTGTTTTTGGGGAATCTGAAAGGGATATTATGGATCATACAGAAGCCTATGGTGACAAAGGAAATATCCTCAGATAAAAAGTAGAAAGAAGCTTTTTGAGAAACTTCCTTGTGATCAGTGAATTCATCTCACAGAGTTACACCTTTCTTTTCATGGAGCAGTTCACTAACACTGTTTTTGTGGAATCTGCAAAGGGATATTTGGGTGCCCACTGAGGCCTATAGTGAAAAAGGAAATATCCTCAGATAAAAACTCTGAAGAAGTTTTCTGAGAAACAGCTTTTTGATGTGAAGTCATCTCTCAGAGATCACTGTTCTTTTCAATGAGCAGTCTACTAACATTGGTTTCATGGAATCTGCAATAGAATATTTGGGAGCATGTTGAAGCCTATGGTGACAAAAGAAATATCCTCAGATAAAAACTGAAAGGAAGCTTTCTGATTAATTGTTTTGTGATGTGTCAATTAATCTCACAGAGTTACACTGTTCTTTTAATTGAGCAGTTTCCTCACACTGTTTTTTTTTTTTTTTTTTTTTGAATCTGCAATGGGATACTCAGAGCGCATTGAAGCTTATTGTAGGCAATGGATACATCCTCAGAAAATAACCATAAAGATGTTTTCTGAGAAACTGCTTTGTGATGTGTGAATTCATCTCACAGGGTTACCCTGTTCTTTTCTTTGAGCAGTATGCTAATGCTATTTTCTTAGAATCCATGAGGGAATATTTTGGAGTGCATTGAAGCTTGTGATGACAATGGAAATGTTCTCTGAGAAAAACTAGAAAGCAGGTTTCTGAGAAACTGCTCTCTGATTCGTGAATTCATCTCACAGAGTTATACCTTTCTCTTCATGGAGCAGATTGCTAACACTGTATTCGTGGAATGTGCAATGGGATATTTTGAAGTGCATTGAAGCTTATGGTGACAAAGGAAATATCCTCAGACAATAACTAATAAGAAACTTTCTGAGAAACTGCTTTTTTATGTGTGAATTCAACTCACAGAGTTACACTGATCCTTTTATTGAACAGTTTGCTAATACTGTTTTTTTTTTGGAATCTGCAATGGGATATTTTGAAGTGCATTGAAGCTTACAGTGACAAAGGAAATATCCTCAGACAATAACTAATAAGAAACTTTCTGAGAAACTGCTTTCTGATAATTGAATTCATCTCATGGAGTTACAGTTTCCTTTTGTGGAGCAGTTTGTTAGCACTGTTTTTGGGGAATCTCAGTAGGAACATTTTGGATCTCATTGACATCTATACTAACAAAGGAAATATCCTCACAAAAAAGCTAGAAAGAAGCTCTCTGAGCAACTTCTTTGTGAAGTTGAATTCATGTCTGAGAGTTATACCTTTGTCTTCATGCAGCAGTATGATAGCACTGTGTTCGTGTAATCTGCAAAGGGATATTTGGGAGCACTTTGAGGCCTATTTTGAGAAAGGAAATATCCTCCGATAAAAACTACAAAGAGGCTTTCTAGAAACTGCTTTGTGATGTGTGAATACATTTCACAGAATTACACCTTTCTTTTCATAGAGCAGTCTGTTAACACTGCTTTCATGGAATCTACAAAAGGATGTTTGGGAGCTCACTGAAGCCTATGGTGACAAAAGATGCATCCTCAGATAAAAACCTAAAAGAAACTTCCTGAGAAACTGCTTTGGTATGTGTGAATTCATCTCACAGAGTTACATGATACTTTTCATCGAGCAGTTTGTTAGCACTGTTTTTGGGGAATCTGAGAAGGGATATTTTTGTTCACATTGAATTCTATGGTGACAAATGAAACATACTCAGATAAAAACTTGAAAGAAGCTTTCTGAGAAACTGCTATGTAATGTGAATTCATCTCACTGAGTTACATCATTGTTTTCATTAAGCAGTCTGCTAACTTTTTTTCATGGAATCTGCAGTGGCATATTCGGGAGCGCATTGAAGGCTATGGTCACAAAAGAAATATCCTCAGATAAAAAACAAAAAGAAGCTATCTGAGAAATTGCTTTGTGATTTGTCAATTTATCTCACAGAGTTACACTGATCTTTTCATTGAGCAGTTTGCTAACACTGTTTTGTTGGAATCTGCAATGGGATACTTCAGAGTGCATTGAAGCTTATGGTGACAAAGGAAATATCCTCAGATAAAAACTAGAAATAAGCTTTCTGAGAAACTGATTTTAATGTGTGAATTCATCTCACAGAGTTACACCTTTCTTTTCATGAGAATTTTGTTAGTACTGTTTTTGGGGATTCTGAGAAGGGATACTTTAGATCACTTTGAAGCCTATGGTGATGAAGGAAATATCCTCAGGTACAACATAGAAAGAAGTTTTCTGAGAAACTTCTTTGTGATGTGTGAATTCATCTCACAGAGTTACACAACTCTTTTCATGGAGCTTTTCCTTAGCACTGTGTTCGTTAATCTGTAAAGCAATTTTTGGAGCACTTTCAAGCGTTTGGTGAAAAGGAAATATCCTCAGATAAAAAGCAGAAAAAGCTTTCTGAGAAACTGCTTTGTGATGTGTGAATTCATCTCACAGTGTTACACCTTTCTCTTATCTGAGCAGCTTCCTAACACTGTTTTCATGGAATCCACAATGGTATATTAAGGATCACTTTTAGGCCTATTATGATAAAGGAAATATCCTCAGATAAACACTAGAAAGAAACTTTCTGAAAAACTGCTTTGTGATATGTGAATTGATCTCGCACAGTTACACCTTTGTTTTCTTTGAGCAGTTTGCTAATACTGTTTTGGTAAAATTTCAATGGGATACTCAGGATCACTTTGAGACCTATGGTGAAAAGGGAACTATCCTCAGATAAAAACTAGAAAGAAGATTTGTGAGAAACTTCTTTTTAAAGTGTGAATTTATCTCACAGAGTTATAAAATTCTGTTCATGGAGCCGTTTGTTAGCACTCTCTTTGGGGATCTGAGGGGGATGCCATGGAATGCAATGAAGCTAAAGGTGACAGAGAAAGTATTCTCAGATAAAAACTAGAAAGAAGCTTCAGAAACCGTGCTGTGATGTGTAACTATCCTGCCAGAGTTATAGCATCTCAACTACTGGAGCAGTTTGGTAACACTGTTTCTCGGAATCTGCAACTGGATATTCAGGAGCCGAGGCTTATGGATGTAAAGGAAATATCTCTCAGATAAAACTAGAGATTCTGGAGAAACTTTTGTGTTGTGTGATTTCATCTCACAGAGTTACTTCAAATTTTTCATGGCAATCTCCTACACTCTTTTGGGGAATCTGAGAAGGATACTTTGGATTACATTGAAGCTCTATGGTGAGAAAGGAAAAATCCTTTGACAAAAACTAGAAAGAATCTTTGTGAGAAACTGCTTTGTGATGTGTGAACTCATCTCACAGAGTTACATTATCATTTCCTGGAGCAGTTTGGTAGAACCCTTTTGAGGGAATCTGAGAAGGGATATTTTGTATCACATTCAAGCCAATGGTGACAAAGGAAATATCCACAGATAAAAACTAGGAAGAAGTTTTCTGAGAAATTGGTTTGTATTGTGTGAATTCATCTCAGGGTTACCACTTTGTTTTCACTGAGCAGTTTGCTAGCACTGTTTACATGTTATCTACAATGGGATATTTGGGAGCATATTGAGGCCTAGGGTGAAAAAGGAAATATCCTCAGATAAACATAAGACAGAATCTTCTGAAAACCGCTTCAGGATGTGAATTCATCTCACAGAGTTACAGCATTCCTCTCTACGGAGCAGCCTAAGTATAATTGTTTTTGGGGAATATGAGAAGTGTTATTTTGGATCACATTGGAGCCAATGTTGATAAAGGAAATTTCCTCTGATAAAAACCATAAAGAAGCTTTCAAAGAAACTGCCTTGTGATGTGTGAATTCATCTCATAGAGTTACACCTTTCTTTTCATGGAGCAGTTTGATAGCATTGTTTTGGAAATCTGTGAAGGAATATTTTGGATTGCATTGAAGCCTGTGGTGACAAAAAAATCCCCTGATAAAAACTAGAAAGAAGCTTTTTGAGAAACTACTTTGTGACATGTGAATTCATCTCACAGAATTACACCTTTCTTTTCTTGGAACTCCTTGTTAGTAAATTGTTTTGGGGAATCTGGAGGCGGGATATTTTGATCGCCTTGGCCTATGATGAGATAAAGCAAGGAAAGCCATCTCGTAAACTAGAAGAAGCTTTCCGAGAATATTTTTTGTGATGCATGAATTCATCTTATAGAATTACACCTTACTCTTCGTGGAGTAGTTTCTTAATACTGTTTTTGTGGAGTGCAAAGGGAGTCATAAACCGCATTAGTGGCCTATAGAAGTGGTGAAGAAGAATTCATTCTCAGATAAAACTGAAAGAAGTTTATAAACTGCTTTGTGAGATGTCCATTTATTCTGGCAGGATATACCACTTTTCACGAGAAGTTTCAACAATGTTGGAATCTGCAATATGATGTTTACACAATGAATCATTTCTTAAGGAGAAAGCAAAATACACTTCAAAAAGTATACATGCTTGAGAAGCTGATTTGCAGAATTCATCTCACAGAGTTTTACAATTTCTTTTCATGGAGCAAGTTTGGTAACTGCTTTTTGGGAATCTGAGAAGATATTATGAAACAGCCAATGGCACAGAGAAATATCCTCAAAAGAGAAAGAAGGTTTCTAAAACTGCTTGTGAAAATCATTTCACAGAGCACCCCTCTTTTCATTGAGCAACGGCACATTGTTTTGCAGGAATCTGAATGACACCCAGATCGCTTTGAAGGCTACAAGGTGGGAAAAGGAACCATTCTCATAAACTGGAAAGAATACACAGTTGTCTGTAAGAACCCCTGACCTGGAACCCTGACAAAACAGTTTTGAATTGAGTTGAATGCAATTGTCTGGAATCAAAGTCAACGTCA